>NC_060248.1:88515356-88818386 GCF_921293095.1 Ischnura elegans
TTCTTCGCCTATTTTTCTCTTCAAGTATCGGAATTCTACCCAGAAACTTTTCAAATTCAGTTTCAATTATCCTTTATAAATGTTCGTACTTGTGATCCAAAAATGTATCCTTTCCATGTATCTTATGTGTATTTCTATAAATCTATATGTGGTATTAATTCTAAAAATTCCATAGAAGCTTGGTTGATCATGTGTTGCAATTTGTTCGATTGTTTCAAATCTTCAGTATAATTTTTAATCATTGATGAGTTTCCAGATTATCAGATAAATTTATTAATTATTTGCTGTGCGACGTAGTTCTTTCACATATTTTCACCTTGGTTTTTTCGCTGTTCTTTTCCAACTAATAGTGATATTTTTTCATTTTCAAATAGTTAAAAATACTCATTTCATGGTCCATTTTGTGGGATTGTAAGCTTTGTAATATGTATGACGCGTGTTAAATATTAAAAATAGTGAAACCGTGGAGGAATCGGTGAATGACGTGAAAGCGAATAAATTAAATGCAACATCAATCGACTCTCGAGGCACATGTGATCATCAATAATACCTGTTATTGCCACTCGCGGCTTTTGGGTTGGGGCCAGGCCCCTTGGCTTTCGAAGGACGAGACGCCGTGTTTTGACGTTCGCTCCCGGACTCACGCGGCGAAGAAGACGTATTCGAGAGAGGAATATCGAAACAAATTAGCGTTGGCTTTTTCGCGATGGGAACGGCACTATCGCTCGCTGTGTGGATGACAAATGCGGAATCATACAGTCTCCACGCACAACCTCAAAGAGCTCCGTGGAAGAAATCTAGGATTTACAGGCAGTGGTTGGGTGAGAAACGGGTGTAGTTGAACTGTGTTCACCACCGTATCCTGCTCCGAGAGCTAACATCAATTTCCTATGAGCACGTTTCACAATGTTTTTCTTTGGCTCTGTGGCCATAAACTGCAGTTTTTTTAGCAGCACATTATGTGGAGTAGGTTTAAATGTAGTGAGATCGTGCACCTGCGTGAATTTAACACGGAGAAGTATTCCTAATCACCGGAATTATTTATGTAAGTTGAGTATTTAAGTAAGAAAAGGCATCACCGTGCCAACCAGAATGAGGGTGTCGGCATTAGTTAACGGTGAACTCTTCAATAGGTTATTAATCGAAAGAGAGGTATTGAACCTGCAATGGTATAGTGTTATTAATAAGTACTGCAGTGATGAAAAAATAAGTTTCTGTGTCCCATGAAGACGTCTAGGTCTTAAGCCACTTGATTAGTGAAAGCGGAAAATCTAGTGAAAATACATGGTAAAACTTATTAAAAGAGGGCACGAGTTCTTAGAGAAGAAATGCTTTGTTATGCAAACGAAGCAGAAGCTAAGCAGTTTTATATGGATAATTCATACCTAAGGAAAATTATGAACTTCACGAAGAAAAAATAATTAATGGCATTTAAATATAAAATCAAATCGTATACTAGACAGGCGTAGTATAAATGGTTAGTTATTTGAAATATGAGAGGATAGTGATAATAATAATAATAATAATAATAATGATATTATTGAGAGTATATATGGCTATAGCGTGGTTAAAAGAGTCGGATATTTAGTTACAGGAATGGTAAATGGAATGGTAAACTGGCATGAGCAACTAATGAAACAAAATAACTTTGAACCATTAACCATGAGGGAAAGAGATTGGTAGAATTGTGTCCCTGTCAGAACTAATTTTTTTCACTCCTCCGCATGAAAAAAAAATCTAATACCAATCCCTTATTTGCCCTATTTATATTGTAACGCATAGCTCGAAGCCGAATTAAACTACCTGAACATGCATCTAGAGTTAGCTAATGTTCTAAGGAGCATTATCTCTCTTTTATGAATTAGTCCCCGTTTAGGTGAAATATTAGTGGAAGCTTCATCTTTAACGGCCTTCCTATGCAATGGATGAAAAAAAACTAATACCTATCCCTTATATCCCCAGTTTATACTGTAACTCATAGCTTGAAGCCGAGTTTAACTACCTGAATATGCCTCTACAGTTACCATAGCTAATTTTCTAAGGAGAACGACCTATATTTTATAAATTAGTCCCCGTTAAGGTGAAATATTAGATGATGCTGGATCTTTAACGGCCTTCCTATGCGATGCAACAACGAAACGGACTGCAAATGCCTTGATACCCTCCCTTGAGCACCGGAGACGCCCTCCAGGCATACCCCCCGTGTGCGCTGGAACAACCGGCATGAAACACACGAACACTTCACGAGTCACAGTGACAAGGGATTCATTTTCTTCCGTTCTTTACGACTAAGATGATCACGAGGACCTGTCCCAGACACAGATGGGTTGAGAAATATTAATGCATGCCCGCTAGCTCCAGCAATGGCTTGCGTTGGCTTGGATAGTAGAATTGTGGAGATATTACCCATGAGGAAACAGTCAAGATCAATAAAAGACAGTTAAACTTAATATGCCTATGTGGTAAAATAGAGTGTGTAACCAGTACCGTTAATGATATATTGCGTGAATAAGCCATTATATGTATTGTTTTTCTTATTTATGGAGAAATTGCCTATAATTCAAAGGGTTGGTCACCGCTGTGTCGGGAGGTCAGTCAACAGATTAAAAATGAGAGAAATCGGACGAATAGGCTGTTACATCGTCAAAAATTTGAAATTTTGAATTTTTATACAAAAATTAATATTTGATTTTTTTTTCAAATTTTTAATTATGAATTTAATTTTAAATTGGTTAAATTTCTTTTAAAAAAATATTCTTTATCTTTCTTCAATTCCAGAAATTTAAAGCGAGCATTGCATGATTTTCTATCTTCCTTAATTACGGACGCATGACTTCTAATGCAAATACGGTTTCATTTAGTTTCAGTTTTACAAGATTGAAATATCTTATAAATATTGGATACATTACAAAATCAATTATCACTGATTTTCTTTTATTTTTCATCGTGATTGCTTTCTTATAGCATGGTCTATCTAGTAAGTTTTTCTTTGATCTATGATGTTTCCTATTTTTTTTTTAATCTCCTTCATTCCTATATGATTACAATCCTATATTTAATAGTTATTATAGTAAAAAGCCTCGTACAATTAGAGTACTTTATGAGTTTGTTATCATTTAGTGTGGTGGATTTTGTGTATTTTCTTTGAAATATGATGTTACCTAGTTTCTTTTTATATTATTCACTATACCTATACGTTTCTAATCCTATAGATTATAGCTATGAAGATAGAAAGCTTCATACGAATAGTTGTTTTTTTGTTCATTTTCTAAAATTTTCCTCATCGATATAAAACTTTCTCGTAGCCTATTTTTCAACGGCAAATTAGTGGGTCCAAATTGACGTTGCTGCCGAACTTAATTCCCCTTATGCATATTCACTTAACGGGACGAAATGTATTCATGAAAATTTCTTGCCCGGGCGGACCGCGGGGGTAATTCATTCATACATGGCCTCTTGCGTCCTACATAAATACCCACACACATGCTCGGTATGGCGTCAGTAGCGGTGGATAACGGAGTCAGCCGTAGAGGAGGAGTTCTCTGTGGTGGCCGCGTATATAAATAGAGGAAGTGTTGGAGAATGTGGGATAAGTTTCGCATTTCCTAATTACGACTGTTAAAACATTGACGGATGACTTGGCTCTCTCGGATCCATTCCGTGAGAGCGAGCGTGTAACTTGCAGCAGGGAGAGTGCATAATTTGCGAATATGCAGTTGCAAATGGATTAACGACTGTGAGGCGTTTCCTCGCGCCGTTCCTATCTTTCACCTCGGTGTCGCCCGCTCATCTCATTTCGGAGTGCTGAGAGAGAGAAATCAGCAGGTAACTGCATCCCCGCTGTCTACGTCGCTGCAGGTGGACGTCATCCGCAATATTACCTCAGAGAGACTCTAACCTAGTGATACGTGTGGGATTTATGATTTATTTATTAAAGTATTCTACCGATTAAGGTAGATTTCCATGGAGAACTTCAGAAGAATTCTCGGAGCCTCCCCTTCCATAAAGTACTTCCCTCTTCAATTCACAATGAGGTCACTTTTATTCTATCTAAAAATCCAATTATTTTGCTTCCTCTCATTCCTGACTAATATTTTATCTAAAGCACAATTTTCACACTCAATATAAATGGATAACATTTAGGATTACTGCCATGCAGTGGCTCGTTTACCTACCTTTCTACCCTTTAACACCGTTTTCAGCATCCCCTTCCCGCTAAGTACTCGCTCCATCCATACCTTCTGTCTCCTTCGAATCTCATCTAAAAAACTCACCCACCACATCCAGCACTTCGTCGTTTCTCCTTCTCTCCGTCCACTTCACCTTCTCCATTCTTCGCCACACCCGAATGTCCAGTCTTCTCTCGTCCTCCTTCCTTATGTGCCCACGTTTCTGCACCGTTAAGCACTACACTTTAGATCAAACTCTTCATTTATTTTTTATTTATTGATTATGCATTATTTTGGACGGATTTATGATCAGACATTTTTAAATTTTTTCTAAGATAAATTAAAACTATAGTGCAGAGAATTGATTGAACCATTTCTTCTTTAAAACTTTCGCGGGTACTCGTCATGTTACTTAAAAACCTTTCGGCTATGTCGCCGGGAAATTTTTTGGTGGCCCCAACGTTTCCCGACCGATGCTGATCTCTTTTTAAGAAAATCTGCTGCAGTAGGAAATTTTAGTCACATATCTATAGGTATCTATGTCAAAGAGTGGGAGAAGAAAAATACCCAGCAACCGATTCCTACCACCCCCTGTCACAGATACCTATACATATGAATAAAATTTCCCAATTCATCAGACTCCCTTGAAAAAGCAACCAGCACCGGTCAGGAAATGTTGGGCACCCGGAAATTAACGCGGCATTGTAGTTCAAAAGTTTTTTACTAACACTATTAAACCAAGGTTGTAACTAGAAAGTAATATGAGGATGAAAGTATTCCAACAAAGTTTGCGTCGCCGCTATTGGTTTACGAGGAAAGTTCGCTCTGTTATACCATGTTTGCCCAAGCTAAATCCCAACGAGGGAAATTTAAATGCTTAGCCGTGGACTCCGAGAGAAAGTTTCCCGAGAACAAGAGGCTGCATGAAGAAAATTGAGGAATATTTGTTGGAATCATTTTCAACTGAGTTAAACCATAGAGTAAGTATGTTCTTATACTTACTCTATACTCATAGTACTTACTCTATGGTTAAACGCAACATTTCAAAGGGATCAATTAAGGAGTACCCCATGTGCCCTTATTCAGTACCCAGCGTGAATTACACTCAGGGGTAGGCAAGTTGCCGACACTCTGACCTTCCAGTTGTACCGTGAAGAGAGAAAGACAATGAGACGTCTTTGGATTTATCTGGTACTGCATTAGCCCTAACAATAGTATAGTATCCGACAGAATTCCGATCCCTTAACAGAGCAATAACTGCGCATTAATCTTTGCCGGTTTCTTTTCCCTCATAATAAGGCTGTAGCTCTCGTCCATGCATACTTATTGCATTGTATTATTGCCTCACTCATCATTGATATCATTACCTTATGAGGAGGTAGATGAAGCGTGTGCTGAGTAGGAATTTGATGCTAGAAAAAGTTTTCAAAGTAAGAATGTTTGGTAAAGGACGATTGGGCAGGAATTGAATGCAATTAGAATACCTGTAACAATTACACCTTAAGATCGGTATACTGATATCCTTCATTCTTTCCATTTTTTCCCAGTAATAATCCGGTTCTTTTGCCACATTGTGGTTCTTTTATATTTTTCTTCCTTTCCCTTGATCTACAACCCTGTCGCGGTGGAAATACTTACGCATTGCCATAACCCTTAGAATTTCATTGGCAGGATGTAGCGGGTACATGTGAAATTGAAGACTGAACTATGGAACCATTTAAGGCATGATTGAGGACAAACTATGTCTTTTAATAACTGGTATCTTCAAGATGAAACAGTCCGCATTTTTTATCAGTCATGCTTCCAAGAAATTGTATGTAATTTTGTATTATTTATTTCTCTTTCAATATTTATCTCGTATAATATATCTGGCATTCCTCCTCCCCATTCTAATAGTGTCAAATTTAATGTCGTATTGAAGTTCTGGTTAGGGGAATATTTAAATTAAAGAAATTTTTTATTTATTTTTAAAGATGTGGCGTATATTATTAGGAATATTGTCGTTTTAATTATCAAAAACGTTGAATGAGAAGGTTTTGTCGTAATTTTAACCAGTGTTGAATATATTATGTGATGTGTATTCGGTATTTATGAATGAGCCCATAATTATAAGTTTAAGAGTATATGCTAGTGATCAGTTTAAATTTAGTTCGGAGCATTATTTCAGCCAAGCTTTATTCCAGGGAAGCTTAAATTTATGAAGGCTAACTTGCCTGCGCCTAGAGTTAAGAGGTACTTCTGCATGCCTTTTGGTAGTAAATATTCTGGTTTCAAATTGGATCATAAAAGTTTTCACATTTATGACAGAAATAAGCCTTTCTTCGCGTCTCAGAAATGAAGTGTAATTATGTGTGGGAAGATTTCTACCAAGTGTTTGCATTCAGGAATATTCATAGCAGAGCACCAAGTAGGTGTTACGAAAATTGGGTTAACATGTTTGCTGAAGAGCTCTATTGGAAACTTGAGTGTTTGAGTGAAAGTTTGCATAAACTTCCCTGTGCACAAACTAAATATAATGTAAAATACCTTAACTTTGTAGTGGATCTACACAATTATTTTGAAATATACTCATCCAACAGTTTCTTCCTTGTGTTTCCAGAATTAAATTGGTCCCGAGGAAGTAACAAACAGTATGCGCTCCCGTGATGGCCTTTCCCTCACTCGGAAAACTTAATCTCTTACGGACTTAATCTCCTAAGTCTCATTGCTCCTCAGCTTTTATTATTATTGTCTACGAGGTGCTTGAGGATTTTACTATCCGTCGTTTGTGTACTCAAGAATATATCTCGTTGCATAGCAATAAGGTATTCCACTTCTATCTTTCTCCTATTATCTTCCGTTCCACCTTTCATTTTCCTTCGTTTCATGCATTCTTTCCTTTTATTTCTCACACCCTCCTATCGTCTATTTATACCATAGCATTTTTTTAACATACCCTAAATCTTATAATGTCAAAAAAAAAAACGTTTTGACCCTTCTCCTGAACTCACCATTATTCACGCCAAGATGCTATCAAGCACCTAATCACTAAATTTTCCTTTTTTACTCGAATTTGTGAAAAATATCCAGTGTATCTTTAAATGCCAAAGTTTTCACTGTACTCCTGGCCTTACTATTATTCGCGCCAACATTCCATCAAACACGCAAATACTAAAATTTCCTTTTTTTAACTCGAGTATACGCCTTGATTCTCACTCCATATCTCCGAATGATATTTTGATACCTCATCTCAGCGATTTAATTCCTATTAGTCAAAATACCTCCCCTTTCATCTTTTTTCTGCTTCATTCAATACCTTGTCGTTGCTTATGCTTAGTCATTATAAACATTTCATGTTATAAGTGAAGTGTCAGCTCGGTAGTCAAGTACGTATTTAGCACCCACTTTTTTCGAGGGGCCATTAAAAACAAATTAACGTCTGTGTTGACTTCAGCGTGGATTTCTTAGTTCTTTCCTTTGAAATGAAAAGGTCGAGTGGATACAGTGTGTGATGTAAAGGATTTGGTGTGACGAATCTTTCTGATAAATTCATAATTCCTGTCTCAAGAAACCGTAGGGTCTTTTTAGCATAATCTTCCTTCGTTCTCCTTTACTGCGTATCTAGGCTGACCATTTAAAGTCAGGCAATCGTCTAATTTATCCTAACTTCGTAAACCTTTTCAAAGCTATCCTTCCATCTCATCATAATTTCTATAATTTCGCGTAGATATGAAACTGAATTCTTTCTTTTACTTAAAAAAAATATAACGCATGTATTTACTCTTATTTTTATGTGTTAACGTACTATGTATTATTCCACCTAAGAGATTTTGAAGCTTTCTAGATGCTCTACTATGGGGAAATGAATTTGCAACATTATAAGTGCCATAATTACATCGTCAGAAAAGTCGAATAATTTGTTCCGCCAAACATATTTTAGCAAAAATACTATCAAAAACAATTTTTAAAAAATTATAAAATCAATTAGCACCATCGATGTGAAAGGTAGAGAGCATCCTTAGATAAGTAAGCTTTATTTAGTATAATTTACGAACCACAAGAATTTATATTTTTTTCACTTTCTTGGTGGATTCAAGCTCGATTATTTTATTACGTATCGGTTGGAATTACATCTAGTAACTAGGATTACGACTTTAATCCGGTGTTCTTTCTGACTTCGCCGCGACGGACATTTACATACCTTCCAGTTGCACGTGCACTCGTGCGATAACCGAGTGGAATTCCAATCCTCTCCTCAACTACGCTTTCCTTCCCCCTTGCCATTTGTTCGCAAATCCTTTGAATCAACAAAACGAGGACGGAGAAAAATCTCCCTCCCGCATTGCGTGGAAAAGACTCATTTGAAAAGGAGAACTCCTCGACTTTTGCAAAATAAATATGTGAAGCAGTGGAGAAAAATAAATTTATTTTATTTTTCCGAGACCGAATGAAAAGAACGATACGAGACGAAAAAGCTCAAGGAAGCGTTTTTTCCCCCCCAGACCAGCTGCAAAAATCCATTCCCTTTCCAAGAAAACGCTTTCCTCCTCGCGAGACTAATGAATGGGGTTCCTTTTCTCGCGCGCATCTAAGACTGAGCGAGCCGGGACCTTTTTGTCTATGGGAGTGAGGGGGTTGAGAGCCCGTAAGCGGGGGTGGGGGAGGTAAGTTCTAAAAGGCCGAAGTGGAGTGGGAGAAGTGCGCAGGTTATAAGAGGATGAGGGAGTCAAGACCTGGGGAGGGAGAGAAAGAGGAGCAGTGAAAGTGGAGAGTGTCGGTAAATAAAAACGAGAAATAAAGCAAGACGACTTTTAAGGGCCGAAGAGAGGGAGTCGAGGAGTAAGTGAATGTTTCTACCTTGTTTATAAGACTCCATTGAGGAGTCGCTCCTCAGGAGTGGTTGGACCTTCAAAAGTGAAGTGGGGAGGAAGCTTTCGCTTTATGTCTGCGGTGCGTGGCAATGCCATCTTATAAATAGCGTTCCGGAGTCTGGAAGGAAATAGCAAATGACCACCACCAGCTCATGACTCGTCTTGCTATTGAAGGGGTTCTAATGATCAAGCGTTTTATTATTTTACTCCATTTTCTCTCCGAGCTTTTTACAGGAACAAAAGCAATTGCAGAATGATTGAGATTGAGTTAACAAATATTATAATAATTGAGAAAGCATCATTTTGATTGTAAATTCTTGGTCCTCCTTACAATAATAGGGTTCTTCGTATAATAAATATTTTAAATTAAATGAGTATGGGAGAACAATCATTTTATAAAATCTAGTGATAATCTAGTGTCATTTTTAAGGTAGTTTTTTGAGTATGTTGTAATAACTTGTGAAATATATGGAGGTTGATAATTTTTCCGAAAAATTAAATTCATATCTTTAAAGGCATATCTCCCACTTGAATTCTGATTAAATTTTTCCCGCATTCGTGTATTTATCATTTCTTATTGTTTTAGTGGAAGCACTGAGCTAAGTTACACCAAGTCTCATTTATATTTACTTAAAGGCGCACCTTTTCTACGGCAGTCTGGTCTTGTGCTTTTGTCAATCTGTTGCGAGAAAAATTTTATCCTTATATCAGATTACATTGTATACATCTACGCCCACTAATTCATAAAGTTACAAAATTTACCGTTATTTTACCTTTCATTAACAATCTTTTACGTCTGCTTACTTTTAAAGTTTCTTTTAAACGAAGTTTTAATTTATAAATACACTATTTTATGAGCTTTAAATTGATATTCCAATCAATGCCATCAGCTTCATT
This sequence comes from Ischnura elegans, assembly GCF_921293095.1. Taxonomy (NCBI): domain Eukaryota; kingdom Metazoa; phylum Arthropoda; class Insecta; order Odonata; family Coenagrionidae; genus Ischnura; species Ischnura elegans. The sequence continues at coordinate 88,525,273 of NC_060248.1, forward strand.
TATTGGTCTTCAAATATTCTAAAATTTTGTTTCTAACCAAATAAAGTAAATAGAGATTATGTGCTTTCCCGGCGAATCACATCCAGATAAATTAATGATTAAGTAAAGTCGGTGCTTGGATCATTTTGCTTTGCTTCTTTATTGCCTGTATTTTATATTTTTTAACCAATTGAACTTTTGTGTTGACGTAAGTTCAGAAATATTAGCGTTGATGTCCTCTCACCCTATAAAAACTCATCAACTTACCGTGATTAAGTTTCCTTACCAACCATGAAAAACAGTTACAGAGAAAAATGTATAAAAGGGCGATGAAAACTGATTGTAATGAAGCTGAAAAATACAAATCGTAATCGGAAAACCTGGGTAGCTTGAACTGTAGCTCGACGTGAAAAAAAATTAATTTAAGCACGAATAATATTCAGGGTCGAATTAAAGTATGGGGCACCTATTGACTTAATTTATTAATGGACTACAGCTTTATTATAACAGTGCTACCAACTGCAGGCGCTATAATATATTCTCCACTTTGGGTTCACGATAATATAATTCCTCTAAGTGACCCAGGCTTACCTCATAAAGAAACTGCTAATAGGCTCTCGAAAGATCTGCATAAAATTAATGGATACTAAAGGAACTGTGGAGGCTGGAAGGTTTGTTTTGCGAAGACTCGCTTGGGCAAAAAGTGTTCCAATTGGAATGGGATATTAGATTGGGATTGTCTACGATTGACGAAGTTGATGCTACGGCGAGATAGGGATGCAAAATATGACGGCGGAAGGAGTGTAGGAAATGCCCCGTCTATCCCGCGGGCTAGAAAGGAGTAAGTGGAGTCTGCGTGTGGATGAATGCGGTTTGCGCCACCTCGGTAATGGGAAAATGGAGCATGTGAAACCGCAGAGGCCTCTTGGAGCGCGCGGAACGGAGAAAAAGACTCGAGTCGGATAATAATGAGTGCATTGCACTCGGCGCTAGGGAGAAGCTAGATCTACTGCTAAGGAAGGGTGCGTTTTCAATCGGAGGCTTTGAATAGGTAGGATTTGAAGGCAGATGAAGTGTACAAGGCGTAACTCGGACAAGGGTACTCATCTAGCTGTCTTACTGCTTTACGCAGATATTCATTCGGTAAATTAAGCCGGTGGCGGTGCGATAAATTTTATTATTTTATATAGCTCCTTTATGAGCTATCGTGTGCAGAATTAGTGATATTACTAATTATTGCATTAACAATCATTACCCAGTAGTTATTTTATACACAATTCTTACCCATTCTGGATTTATGCTAACAGCTTACAATTTTTTGTGCGCGTAACTTTTGCAAGAAATTGCAGAAGAATATAGGTTGGCGAAAAAAATGGCATAAGTTCATGCTACTTGGAAGCTCTTCCAATGAAAGAATTAATCTTTTTTTTAGGTTCAAGTAAAACAGTTAATTTTCTGATACATCAGGGAAAGTACTATTAAAATTTGATAAATTGTAGCTTTATTCATCGGTTTCATTTCTTCATAGTTTTCTCTGGCTAAGGAATTCCATGAAGCGATCCAAAGTATAGAATACAAACAAAGGTATTGGAAATACGAAGAAAATAAGTGAATTTTATTCAGTATCTTTCACTGCCTTTTAACCAAATTTCAAGCAAATTTTCTACAAAAAATATCCCAGATTCTGGAAGATTTTTTTACGTTACTTAATATTCATGTGTTAGCTGTTAGGAGACTTTGATAGATAACTGTGTCAACAATACTACATAATATTGCTCACTAGTAATGGACATCATAAAAATGAATTAATATAGACCTAGTATTGGCTGAGACCGTAGGAGAACATTATTACGAGATGAGAGAAGTAAGTCAGTGGTTCTAACATCATTTATTGACATTATATTTGACAGTAGAGCATATTAATACCACCAATTTTGACTTGAGTGCTAGTCAATACTTTAATATAGCCTCCTAAGGCCGAGCGACGGTTCTAATTGATTTATCTTTCGGTCAGCCTTCACGGTATTTTATTACCATGACAAGCAACAATCACGGTCCGAGAGGAGGGAACGGTAGATTAACTGCCGGGGTATTAAGAGAGAGCGGATTGCCTGGGGCCAGGGCAGACCCGCTCCAGTGAGTGGGCACTATACGTATTAATAAACGCCGCTTTGAATGACTCCAAGGTCGGCAGGTGTGCCCCCACGTGAAGGAAATGCGGTTCAGAGACGCCGAAAATGAATGCACGAACAAAGGAGAGTAGCCGAGAAAAAAACTACTATCACATTCACTGTTTTCGTTTGTGGATATAAGTAGGTTAATGATGTAGCTAATGATGAGTTCAGAAACTTTAAATAATTCGCCGTGATTTTTACGCGGTAACGCGGGTAAGAGTACCAGGTAAGCTCTGGACTGGCGAACAATTATTACTTTCCAGTCGTTAACAACAGCTGATACAAGGATAATCAACGAAATTCAGGTTAAGGAAAAATAACATGTATCAGAAAACAAATTGAACATCAAAGTACATTTTATTCCGTCTTTAAGATAACCAAATCGCCATAGGAGCCTTATTGGTTCATTCGCTCACCGCAGTTCTGTTGCACATATTCTTAGTCCAGGCCTATACTATTTAAGCAGGTGGAATTTTTACGCGCCGAATTCACTAGTAGGTAAATATTCATGGCTATTTTACTCTTGCTTTTTCAACAACTGCGTTGTATTTTTTATACGTAAAATAGGTACCTTTTATATATATATAGGCATTTATGTATGGAACAAATGCATTCCCAAATCCTAACAAAATATAAGCCACGTAAATGTTCTTCGAGACGATGAGACGTATTTTTTATAGTCGTTTTCTTTTTTTTCTGGATTTCCCATTATCATATAATTTTTACGGAAAGTAACTTTCTTTTACCAAAGATCATTTTTATTACATTTGTTTGTGCCAATACTTTATTCCAATTGTAAATATCTGTTCGATTAACGAGTGTCACTCTGGCAATGCGAAATAGTGAGAGAAAAAATATGTTAAACTTTCTTGGCTATTCTTTTCTGCAATGCAGGTAAAAATGCACTTCCACGGGTTAATGCTATCTCTTTTTCACTTCCAGGTGAGCTTCACTAGGCCTTTTCATCGACATCACTACCACATAACGTAAGTTTTAAAGCCATAATTTCCAAATTGTATGCGTGGATGGCATGCAATCGTGTGATAACGCTGAGGTTACAGCGGCTCAGCGGCAGTATTACGCATCACACTGATGCATTGTTTTAATTGTTCCCTTAGTTTCAATGTATTTGGCATCATCATTCGGATGCGCGGCCGCATTTGACGGGCTACTCAAATTATTCGAATGCATATGTCATAGTCTTTCATTATAAACTAGAAACTATGTCAGTCGTTTCGATTTGCTGGATTGATAGTTTTGCCGTCACAACGGTGACCGTTCCCTCATGTTAGTTATGATTTATATGTGCTTGTGGTGAACATTCTTTATTTTAGGCATGGCCAATGAATGTAGCCTACTCTAAGTTTGTTATTTTTATAATGCGATCAGATACGGCTACGTTCTATGACACGTTTTTCTCCTTGCTCGCAGGTTTGTATTAAGCCTTTAAAAATACTTCTATAATTCATTTGGCTGCTAGCTCAATGAAAATAAAATGATAAAGGATCAGTTAAAATGGCCCGGTACTCAAACCTTGATATTTTTTATTTTCCCATTAAAAAAAAGTATTTATATTGTAAGTGCCACAAGCATCAATGCGTAAGTGTTAAATTGCACCAAACAGCATGTTGGCTCTTAAACTTCGGCGCTAAATTCTTTTAATGCTTCATTATTGAATCCACGGTTTTCTGGTTGATAAGCACTCGAGGAAAAGTAGGCTTGTCAATTTTCTGAGAAAACTTAAGCGTAATTCATTTTCAAAGGCACCGTCCAATCATTTGGTCTTAACAGTTATAAGCAAAATAAATATATACTATCGCAAATCCAGAAAATCTTAAAACCTTTTGTGCTAAGAGATGAGATTAAGCCCGCTGTAAAATAAAAATATATAAAGTTTTAAGAATCAATTTAAGTCACCGAGGGAGTAAACGGAAGCCGATTGGGAAAGTTTACAACAACTCACAATCTAGCGTACACAGAACGCACAATTTGAGTTGCTCAGATAGGCAGGTGTACATTTTTAATCATTTTCATGAAATGTTTTGCTTTAACGTTGCTTTTCCACTGATTTTTTTATTAAAGCTCGGCGGGCCAGAAGATTACGTTGACCATAGCCGTAATTTAATAAAAATATCCATGAAAAAACAAAGTTTAAGTTATTCATTCTAACTGTTCAGCAAAGTCCACCAAGTATCGCCGGAAACAATCAATTTTATTATTTTTTTATTCCCCTTGTTTAACGAATTACGATCCCTTGGTACATTTTCACGGGACATGAGGGAGTTATTGAGATTTTAGACCCGTCAGAACCATCCATGCAATGGTCATCTTTTACACCCAGTTGGAGATGGAGAATCGATTCGGAAGGCCACAACTGTTGTTGTCAACTATTCCGGGAGGCGATCCATGAGAGTCATTGGGTTGTGTCTGTGATGTTGGGGCCGGCTCGGGCGACACCCGCCCGCCGACGTCGGTGGCGCCCGCCCAGTCGTCTCCGGCGGCGAAAAACAAGTCCACGGGGGTGGAGAGCGGGGTTGGTCCGCTGAAGAGTGAAAGGAGTGGGAAGCAGATGCTAGCGGGGAGGGGCTATAGGGTTGGCTATCAAACGCCCCAATGCTCAAGGCTGAATGTCGCCATCTCAGAAAACAAAGATGTTTCCCTAAGTCGTCAGCAATTTGCGAAAGGATTTAACCTATGATCCCATGGAATTTAATTTCTTGTCGTAGGAAATGAAGTTTTTTGATGCAGAATTCATCCGTTTTGTGCATGATATTTATTTTCAATATGCAGCTCTATTTTTATACATTTAAATGTTTCAAACCAAGTTTCTATGATTTCTTCTTGTAGAACTAATCCGTTTGGTGGATGGTAATTAAATTTGAGTTGCAGAATTATTTTTGGGTCGGTTAAATATTTCCATCCAAGTTTCTACTCCTTCATCATCGAATCTTCATCTTCAATTGAAGAATGAAGGTTATGCTTTATGGTATGGTATTTTATTTTATGGAGGTGACCTGCAGTTGAGGTCATAGGTGTGCTAGGTGGGAAGGGTGGAGAGAAACCCGGCGTCAGCTTTATCCTGCTATTGAGGTAAAGTGACTTGGGGCCCGCGGTTTAACATCCTATCTGATGGACGGATTTTTGTGCTTGAAATGCCATAGACACACAAGGGCGTACCCAGGATCATAAATAGGGGGGGGGGGGGGGGGGGGGGCAAGTCAAGTTCTGATATTTTACCATGGAAAAGGTGAATGAAACCAATATTTTAAGAAAATTATAACAGCGCTCCATTAGTTTATGAGATTATTTCCATGAAAAAATAGTTTTATTTTAGTTACATATCTTATACTAATACATATCATTTTTCGTTGGATTAAAGAAAATTTGTTGTATACTTTCGTTTCAATTCAGTAATCAAGACTTTGCGATTTTTGCTTCTAGGTGACCCCCCTTGCCCCTCGCTGGGTACGCCCATGTAGACATAGCATTCAAGCAGACATGGGGCTGTCTCTGAAAAATCTCCGTCACCGCCACTTTGAACCCGGTCGAATAGGGTGGAAAGTATTCACTCTAGCCACCGCTCCAACCCGATCTCCGAAATTGTAATCAATTCGACTGTTTAGCACAATACGAAGAATTGATTTAGGAAATAATAATACCTCGTCCTGCATCTGCGTCCATTTTTTTTCTTTTACATTCATAGTAATAAGGCATCAATTATTTTTAGCAGGAATAATTCCCTCGCTCTATAATTCAAATATATTTTTTACTCGAAAACTCATTTTCATGTGATAACAATATGCGATCGACTTCCCCTATTCAATCGTTTCAAGCAGTAGCTTTCCCAATTTCCAGGCGATTCATGTCCCTCATTCACGTAATGCACACGCATTGCTGAAGCAGGGTTCATTTATACCACCCACATAATTATGAAATCGAATGATTTTCATTTGGTTAGAAGCAGCGTGTTTACTTATGCTGCGGTGAATCACTTTGTAAAGAATATCCGCGTGTGAATGGATCTTTCGTAGCATTTCATCAAGATTCAAGTGGAAACATGAATTATTAAAAAATTTTGCAAAATTATCCAATTCCTTCAAGAATTTGTACGAAATTGGGAATCGATAGCACTAGCTGCAGAATAGAAACTCAAGTTTAATATTTTCAATTACTTGCTTTGAAATTAACGTGAAATATATCAAAGACCCAGATTTAATTTCTTTTGATCTTTCGAAGACGTTTCTATTCTACTTTTTTGTTAGTTTCAAGTACTTTTTCACCATTTCCACGGTATTACTACTTACGATGATCAAAGGCGTGCATCTTTTTTTGTTCAAATCCCTCGTAAAAATGAATCTTTTAGTATTTCTCGAGCTTCCAAATGCGATGCAACTGCGGTATGAAATAATTCCCGCTATCCTTGGAGATTGAAGCAAAGTGAGAATTCATGAAACGTGTTGGAGTGGACGAGGGACGTGGGTATCTCTGTACGAAAATGGCAGAGGGAAGCTCTGTTTAGCTCGCGGCTCGTGAATAACACCACAGAACGTGTTTGCTGAAAAATATTTAAGCTTCCTTTGATCTTCATGCGTCGGATTACTCTGCTTCCATTTCCTTTTACTCGATATAAGGGCCATGGTTGATTACGGGAACCCGGTATTTCATGCAAGGGTGAAAATATAATACCGGGCTTTCAGGAGAGCCGCGTCTGCCTAGGATATTAGTGGCCACGTTTTAATCCAATTTTGAGCATTCATTACTTTAATAACTAGTTAAAATTACGTCTTGCAAATAATAGAACTCTACTTCTTAATGGGTATTTTCATGTAGCTCCATATAATAGGAGAGCATGATTTGTAATACATGTGTTCCTGGTCATATTCACACGATAATAATCTTTGTACTAAGTATAAAATTGATGCGCATCAAAGTTCTTTTTAATCGTAGTAAATACGGAGTGACATTTGATTTATTGATCACATTTAAACTACGTTTTGTTCATTGTTGTTATTGTTCTGTTAGTCTACTCTCAGAGAAGCAGCTATGTATGCAACTCTCATCGTTGCAAGTAAGAGTAGGAGTTCATTGTGCTAGCGAGGTCCTACGTTTCCTTCAGATTCTTTTTAAGTATTTTTTGTTTTACTCATTACTCTTCGTGTTGTGTTCTCGCAATTCTATTCGGCCGGTCATACTTTGCTAGTTTTTGTCACTCTTTTTTATCCTCAGTTTTACATTTTTCTGACATGCGGGGCAAGCGCTTTTCGAAATTTTACTGTGCCTCAAATATAAAAATTTCACATCTGAGAAAATACCGCGGTAAAATTTTCAAAATTCCGTAACAGCATAATACAAAAAAAGAAAATACAATTCAAGTCAAAGAACTGGGCTAATAGCGAAGATCCATAGAAAGGCTAAAAATAGAAAGAGTTAGAAATAAAGAAATAAGAAAAATCATGGATCATAGAAGGATAGGGTGGAGAATCTCGAAGCTTACAATGGTTTTGACACGTTCGAAGTAAGAGGGAAAAAGGAGGAAGATATATTTCCAAAATCTTCTCTTAATAGGACACCAGAAGGCAGACTTTAAAGAAATTTAAACTATAGAGTAATCAAATGTTGTCTACTTTGGTAAAACTGCTGTAAGGTGGAATGCCCATATAAAAGACACAGCAAAATCGTGACGCGTTCTCTTAACCTTTCCTTCGTAGGGCAGCGATAAAACTGCAGCCCGAGGATGTATATTGAGGGAATGGGGAATTGGAAGGTTGAGGATCGAATTTCTCTTGGTGGATGCGAAGGGATGCGAATTGTCGTGGAAGTAAGGGAAGAAGACGTCCACCGTGGGTCGATGAAGTGCGGGTCCCACTCTTCCAATCGTCTCTGAATTTATAGTGGCCATATCCCTCTGCCCCCACTCCTCCCTGCTCTTCGTCCCACCTTTGACCCTTCGCGGCGCCTCCTGGCATCCACTTACGCGTCACATAACTCTTGACTGACCCATCACCCTTCTCTTCCTCTCCTACACCGTCCTTCCGTCGTCACCGTCCTTAAGAGGTTACAATACGTCCCCATAGGTCAATTATAAAACTCAAATGTTAGATGCAACTAATCAGAAAATTCTACCAACGCGTTCTATTTTTTTTTCTTACCATTGTAGCGTAAACGAAATTTTAAGTCATAATTTTTACCTTTGAATATTCTCTAATGGCGGATGTGAATCCGTTGATAAAAAAATTGATGAAATTTACACTTGCTGTTCCATATCCTGTTCTCAAAATACCGATTCCATTTTAGAAAATTTTAAGAGCGAATTATGACAAAAAAAATTGCTCCAAAATGTAAAGAGCTGATGATCAATATTGATTTGCAATTTTTCACACATAACCCCTATTTTTCCTAGACCTGCACATCAATCAAAATCTCGTTTTAGCCTCCATTGGCTAAAAAATGACGTTAAACAATTAAAATTTTCTTAACTTTAGTGATATCTCAACAATATTAACGAAATTAGTGTGTTAAAATTATGCATTTCATTGAATTTTGTCGGTCTCGGTGGCGGTGGCGTAAGTGCTCGCCCACCGAGCAATAGGCCGCGGGATCGAGTCCCGCCTGGGTAGGTTGACCCTATCCAGGGCAAGGTTGTTCGTGTATGTTGAAATTGTTAACATGTTGACATCCCCGTCCTTATCTATCCGTATCTTTGTCTTCCCTTCCAACTCTCCATTCCGACTTCCTCCGTGTCCCTGGGTCTCCTCCCCTCTTTATCTACCTCTGACGCCAATTCGTCTCCACCCTCTCTACCCGGGGCGTCGCCAAGGGACCAATTTCTCCAGAGGGGGAGTGTTTCTTCGCCTTAAAATTTATTCCTCGAGCAGCCCGAGTTTGAGGTCGCGGCGATTCAATGTGCCCACCTGCCTTAGCTGAGGCCAAGGTTATCTCCAGATTCCGTCGATTCGAGAAAGTAAATTCACACTTGCTACATAAGTGCATTTTTTTCATTCCACGCCAGAGATTTACTAACAAACGCTGCTGTAATATTTTAGCATTATGAGACAGTACCAAATATAATGCCTCAGGAATATAAATTATCCATGAGGGATACCAATCCCAAAACAGTGATATTTAAGGCTGATTTTCTGTTCTTTTTCCTGGGGAGGAATAACATTTCAAAATTCATCTTCATTTTTGGTGCTTCCCACACTATTTGAATTGTCAGTTGTCGTCTTTCAAATTGTATATAAACGTATGCCAGGGCAACCCATTCAATCTTAACTCATCCATTGTAACCGACTTATATTTCTATATACATCCAGGTTTTTTTTATTATTGCATGCGCTGAAACGGCAAACCGCTATTATTTTTATTAAGGTGAGGAATGATATAAGAATTGAAATATTTACATTATGTAAGCGTTTTTATCTTTAACATCTTTTGAAAATGCATCCTTAAAATGAGACTGTATAACGAAGTTCCTTTATAATGCTGATCTTCAATGGATTTCTTTTATAATCATTAAATGCAGAAGAATTTTTATCACCTCAAACGGAGGAAAAGCTGCTGCAATGGTGAAAGGACTTTTTGCATAATAGGATAAAAATTGTGATGATGATTTTGAGAGAGTTAAAAATTATGTGCAGGAAAATGGTTCCATTGTTACAGAAGACACCTGAAATAAAGATAAAAACTTCAATTCCGAATAGAAGGTATGTTATTTAGCTCTTAAATGTACGTGAATTCGTTGCATCTACTTTTTATGTTATTTGTTGTCAGTGAAAAGCCAACAGCTTTTATCGCTATAAAAGTTTTTGAAGAATGGAATACTTTCAAGTTAAAATGGCTAAGAAGTTTGGGTGTGCGACAGTACATTTTTCATAATGCATTGTTTTTTATATTTTCTTAATGTTTTTCACGAGCACCTATAGTTGAAGTCACTTTAATGATCATCATGATCATTAAAGTGACTTCATCAGGATCATCATCATGAATATTAAGACCATGATTCTCCAATTTTAAATATAAAGTAACTCGTCACCATAATTAATGTTATACGAAATTGTACGTCTTTTCTTCCAGGGATTCAAATACTATTCATCCTTAAATTTCTTTAAAAAATAAGTGGCTTATTTGTGCTATCATATAAACCCATTAGTAAATTGCATTTCATTTCGTAAAAAAACTCAACTGCCTTCACTTTAGTTCAGGAGGAATGACTGAGCATTCCTTGCTTGTAATACATGCTAGAGGTGCACGCTGGAGCATAAGCAGGTGGTCAGCGAGGTGGAATTAGTTCCATACCGTACCGACTGAACTTGCGATGCCTGCACGTGGGCTTAACAGCATATCCATTGTCGTTGCTTCAGCATCTCGAGACGATGTTGGTTGGAGATGGCACGAAGGGCAAATAGGCCGAAATATTCCCACGCGCAATGAACACTCCTCCCTCATAACGCTCGCACGGTAATAGACGGACTTAGCCGACCGAAAATTTTCCACGTCGTCGTCTTATACCGTCGCCGCACACCATCTTCCAACCCTCTCTCTCTCTTGCCATGAGTTCAGGTTGACAACCCCTTTTCACTGAGGGCGCTCCGTACGTCTCTTCCCTACCGACCCCTCCACTCTGGAGCAGCTTCTCGAGGACAACCACACTTCCTTGCCTCTAGCCCTCTCCCTCTTATCTCTCGGCCTGAAAAGCTTTTTCGGCCGTCGTCGTCTTCACCGGCGTCCCATCCAATTTTTCCTCGCTCGCCGCTGCAATCCCCTTGCAACCTCCTCCTCTTCGCCATCTTGGCAAAGCCCTTTGGATACCTCCCACCTTTCCTCCTTGTCCTTCCTTCCTTTCGGCCGCTCGTCATTAGGGGGACATTTCCCTCGCCTCTTCCGGTTGCGTAGAGAAGTGGAGCGCTCCGGCTAAAGCCGGACCCCGTTTCCCTCGCCGCAAACATGTCTCGTTTCCCAAATTGGGGAGCTGCGGTGTGATGTGCATTCCCTAAACGTACCGTGGAGCGTGATGACCTGTGTGCGGAGTGTTAGGATACGCGCTTCCCCGGGTTCAAATCCAGTTGAACCCTTGGGATACCTCACCTTAACGGTAAACGGCTTTCTGTGTGACAGAGGGTTAATGGAATAAGATTATTTTTTAGCTGAAAAATTAATTATTTCAAAAAAACTTTTTTTAATGAATTACTAAAACTTTGTTTTTCTCAGATTTTTTTTATTAAATCACAACAATGGTTTCTACGGCTAAGGTGAAGATTTGTGAGGATGCGTCCCTGTAGGCCAATTAAAATTCAAATATTAGAATCCGCTATTAAGAATGGTCTAAAAAGTAGGTGACGTCATTATCTGGTTAACATGAAGTCACTTTCGCCGGAAGATGACGCTGAGGACATGGTCGTGATTTCATATGAAACAAAGTTTAAGTTGTTCAATTAAAGGAAAAATAGTTTTAATAAAATTATTAATTTCTGAAGATGACGTCATCTTAACCAGAATATGATGACGTCATATTCATAAAAATAAAGGTGAAGATGACGTTTAACCGTAGCAACTATGGTTGTGATTAAATGAAAACTTCGGTGGTAAAACAAGGTTTAAGTTATTGATTCAAAAGTTCAACAAATTCCATAATGTATTGCCGAAAACCACCAGCTTTGTTTAAACTTCTTTATGAGCGACTTTGGAGAGCATGATGGCACGTTGAGCCCAGTACTTAGCTAGCTGCTGATCGTAAATTCCCGGGTTCAGATCCTGGGTGAAACATACGAGTATTCCCAAACAAAAATTCTTAATCTCCCTTAATGCACGCCTGTTGCTTAGGTTCGCGTCAGTGGCGTAGCCAGGAATGTCGTTCGGGGGGGTCCAAAACCAGGGGGGAAAAGTTTTGAAAATCGGGGTACTAAGTAATGGGTTTTAAACTAATTTTAACACTCTTCATAATCGAAAAAACTTCATTTGTTAAAGAAATATTTAGTAAATTCATGATTTTTTAATCTTTTGTTTTCTTTTGTGAAAGAAAATAATTGTTTTTTTTATATTTCGGTGGGGTTCGGACCCCCTGGATGCCTCCTGGCTACACTACTGGTTCACGTGAGCTTAATACTTACCTATCAAAGCGAACCTTTGGGTAATTCAGAATTGAAATGAATTTTTAAATAGTCGTCTCATTTGACTGATTATTCCATCTTTTGAAATTTTAATAAGAAAAATTGATGACGGTATACAAGAATTGGTGATGGATTTTATACAATGGTATTACATTTTTATTTTTATTTCAAATTACTTAAATGGTATTTTTAACTATTTTTTAATTAAAATCATTTTTTATAAGTTGTTCATTCGCAAGAATTTAAATTTTGAGCAAGACTGAGCTCATTTAATCTAGACTGGCTTCCATTTCAAGCCATAGTTTTTGACTCTCATATTTCAATGATAGTATTTTCGTTTCACGCGTGCATGGTCAACATTAAATTGAAATTACAAAGATATGCTTTGATGCATCAGCCATTCCAGCATTATGGATTTCTCATAGCATCTGAGGCTATCCACAGAATTAAAGCCGTACTAATTAGCGTGCCATTTGTGCTATTGAAATTACGAGGCACATAATCCCTTTTGAGTATCCATGATGAGCAGTGTCCTGTTCTCCTTGAATCTGTATCCTGCCAGACCAAAGCTTCTGGTTTATTAGTTGCGTACGGTCCAGCTGATTTTCACATGTGTAACGAATCATAAGAGAGACTCGATGTTGCAGCCAATCGGGCTCGTATGTTCTGTGACGAGGCGTGCCATTCACATCGCATATATTTGTATTTTTCTGTATGCTATGCCGGCCTTAGTCACGCACAGTGCCCTCTGCTCTGTTCCACTGTCGATAATATTCGCAAAGTCTAATGATTTCCTCTGATGTATGTGTATTTATGACTGAAATCACTTTTGTATGTGCTTGGTTTGTTTTCTGTTTTTGAGTTAATTTGTTGTGTTTTATTTGTTCTGTAAGCATGTTTGTTTTTATTTTGATTTCTTTTTACTGATTGGACGCTATGGTGATGAGATATAAATTAGGCATTGTTAGAGAGAAGGCCATCTTGAAGTAAATGTATATTAAGAAAAGATTATAAGAAAAGATATTAAAATACAGTGTGTCAAGTGATATTTTCCTTGTGTTAAATCGCTTTGATACGTTACCTCTTTACAAATAAATTTTGCCCCGCAATTTATTTTCAGCATCAATACACATGCTTGGGTGCCATCTATATTCCCAGTAGTATTGATTCACTTCTACGTGGAAATTTCTGCGCGCAGATCTTCTACAGAAGACATTTCGCTCTTTCATCACACACCAACGGAGGGTATATCCCAGCCTGATAATCCGATTCTTTCTCCACGAGTTAATCTAATTTATATTATCTCCAAATTGAGTCATCTCATTCAAAGTTGGCGTGACGAACATAATCTGTTATATCTTAAATCAAGAGAAGAATTATAAAATGCGTTAACGGTGAAATTAAAAATTATTCAAGTTCACCGTACAAAAATTATTAAAGTTCACAATTCAAAAATTATTAAAGCTCACTATTCAAAAATCACTATTTGGTACCATTATGACAGTCAATGTACATGAAGTACCGGTAAATAACTTATTGTTAGTTTCATTTGCTGAGAGACTGAAATTCAATGCGAGGATAACTTAGTGATGGAGGAAGTGAATAGTTTGACTCCTCAATTGACGTGCATAAATGGCATGCCCCATATGTCAGCACTATTAGCCAAATATTTGAAACGCAAAGATATAACTGTAGAGACATCAATCGGATTACTTCTTAACAAACCGTGAAAACAAACGAAATTTTAGACCTGGAACATTCAATTCTTCATTTTGCACTTGTCGGTAGATATCTATAATGATTTAAAGATGTCTAGGAAGGTAAAAATTTGGTATTGTGATAAGAATGTTTACCACCTTGAATCCACCGTAGTCCACCTATAATCATACGTAAAATGAAAACTTCACGAAATAACAAATTACTATTCAAGGAAGATTATCGTAGGTTTTGGAAGCTTGTTGCCTAAAGAGTTGAGCGCATGATTACTGATCGAGTCGTCAGGGTTAAAATCTGGGTGAAGCCTCTGGACAGCCTGGAACAAAGATTCATGAAGTATTGGGTTGCCCAGGAAAATAAACTGGCCACCCTAACCTGTATATTTAAAGTTCACCCGCCTTTAACTTAAATACGGGTGAGTTTTGCCCTCGTGTATGCAAACCAACCATCTGGTCAAAGTTCTGACTGGTCATAGGTATTTAGTTTTTGTTCATTGTTCATCGCCTTGTGTTCGTGGTCTTCCCTGGCTCTTTTTCAAGGAGCTATAACCGTAAAGAGGAAGAACACGATAGCTTAGCGAGTAGAGCGCTTGGCTGCTGATTGAAGGGATTAGGTACTATCAGCATGAACCCTTCGTACACCCGTGAAGAAAATCATTGATATATGCGATGGACCTTGAAAAGTGCCTCATCTTTAATGCATGAAATTTACACCCCTGAGGCTTAGTCAGGGTTGAGCTTTACCTCAACAATCCAAACTAATCTTCGGGTGAGTTCGGGAGCACTGAGTTACAGTCCGGCCGCCGAGAGGTGTCCGATGATATTCAGAAGGGTCTAAATCGGGATAGGGGCAAGGTTGCCAGGTAATAAAGGGAAACGCCCTCCTCACATGTAAACAAAAAGGTTCCGTGAAGAAAGTAGCCGGAAGGGACGAGCGTGAAGGGCTCAAAGGAAGAATTCCCTGCTTTGGTGATTCGAAGAAAGGGCTTGTTTTGGTGGCTCAGGCATGTTTCAGTACGTCATATGCATGTGACAACGTCATACAACTAGGAGAGGGTGTGAGGTGTGTTTGGGGGACAGCGATTGGCTGCAAACCGTGCTGGCGCAGGGTTCTTCGCCCCTCCTTTTGAACTGCCATCGGACAGCTATCGCCGGCTGGACTGTAATGAGGCGCAATTGTAAACTTGCTACTCTTACTCTCCTAGTTTCTGCTCTGACCGAATCTCGCTATCCTGTGTGCATGGCCTGTGTCCGACATGCGATCGCATTTTTTATTAAGCCCAGGATGAGTGCTGCGTAGCTGGAGTAGAATCACCTCGTGCCACACGCCCTAGTGGTGGCTTGCACGGCACCTCGTAAAAGTAGATATATTTTGAACAAGCAATCATCGTGAAGATCAAAATCCTTTTTTCATCACCTAGGTGAGGTCTTTCCCAAACTTGTACCTCCGCTTCTTGTCGCCTCATCTTCCCTCGATTCTCTTCCTATGAAGGGCCAGGACAACGTCCTTCGTCCCACGCCGCCAAAGGTCTGAAGAGCTCGTATAAACTTCCATTCCCCTCGACCCCAACCTGTTTTCACTCTCTCTTTCTCTCTCTTTCTGCTTCTCCCACTCCCTTCTGACATTCGCACTTCGTCCTGCTAGCGGAGGTCCCCAAGCACTTCGCTCTCAAATTGACTCAATCTGGCATTTCACCCTTCTCGCTCCTCAGCACCTTTAACGCACCCCGACGCTAAAACCACTCTGGCACTTTCTTTCTCTTTACCCAAACGAAGATACTCAGGATGAATCAGGTACGAAGATAATCAGGTGTGTTTGGAAACCTGTGTTATTATGTTGGGGTGAATATCAATGGCTTCACTTAATAAAATAATAATTAGGAATCCTTTTTAAATTTCAGATTGATAAAACATATATTCCGTAATTTGTCATTTTCTTCTCGTTGATCTGAAATAGTATTTTACCAGTTAAAATTTCGATTAAGAGCATTAATAATGTGATAATTCAATGTTTTTATCTAGAAATTGTTAAAGCAATATGAAGTACAGTATACCCCCGAAAACTAGTCTGTTCGATAGAGTTTCTCCGCCCATAAGATTGGTCACTAGTTTTCCAAAACAAAATCCCTCTCTTTTCTTCGTCAAAAATCCCGTAATTAATTCTCCCGCTTTTTAGGCTTTTCCTCGGAAAGGATAAAAGCCTTTCTTAACGATTTACCTATAAGGGTAACACGAATTAAACAAAAGCATAGTGTCATTGTCTGTGGTTTATCTATTCACGGGTTCTCACCATTTTCCACTCTAACTTTTTTTGCCATCTTTCGCCGTGTTCTTTTATGAATAAGATATACCAATATTTCATTTGGAAAGTTAGCAGTAGTTCAGTTAATTAGATGGATGTGCTTAAAATGTTTCTCAAGATGGTCCCATTTGTTTTATAATCCTCCTATGAGTTTTTCTTTAATGCTAAGTTATAAATGAGAAAAGGATAACCTATCGAGAAAGCATCCAAGTTAAGAAATTGGTTTCTCGATCGGGTGATGTATTTTTTAAATCTTTATTGTACCACTACACCTAGTATACGAGATAAAAAATTTTCCCTGGAGTTGGGGCTTAGTGCATTTTTCTATTATTCATCGTAAAAATCATGAGAGCTGAGATTTATATTCCTCTGAGAATTATAAGCAAAATGTTTTGAACATTCTTATA
This sequence comes from Ischnura elegans, assembly GCF_921293095.1. Taxonomy (NCBI): domain Eukaryota; kingdom Metazoa; phylum Arthropoda; class Insecta; order Odonata; family Coenagrionidae; genus Ischnura; species Ischnura elegans. Next base: position 88,541,956 of record NC_060248.1, read on the forward strand.
CTATCGGTTGAATTTTTAATGAAGAATAATTGAAGAGGTGGTTCTACATTGCGGCCATATTACTTACCAGGTTCTTAAGATACTGTTCCATTTTGCTCTTTGATTTTTCAGAACAAAGGGTTTTTTATGATCCTCATATGTATGTTTTTATTAGTGCAAGGGTATAAATGTCAAGTTTAACCTATGGAGGCAAGATCCAAGTAAGCAATTGTTCTCTCAATCTATTTTTCATTTCACTTAATAATTTTGTGACTCTTATTCCCTTAATCATTTTGGTCTCAAGCTCATCCTATCCATTTCCTTCGATATCATTTTCTAATGAATTTTAATAGGACTGGAGGATAAAAAGGCTCGATAAACCATTCTAGGTAATCTCTTATGATAGAACATTAATGTCGTAGACTCCAGCAACACTATAACAACCGTATTCATAACTTTTTTAACTATTTCAATGATTTAAGAACGTTTTAGTGTTTTACGATTCCATCTAATATACGAGACCATGAGACAATTGACTTAAAGTTGTTTAATGCGGTTACTCAGGCTCTGTTGAAGTCAAAGTCAAATTCTTTGCAACTAGAATGAAATCAAAGAAAAGCAATGTTACCGAGGGTATTGAGGATTTGCACTGAGTTTGAAGATATGCACTTAAGATTTGAAGCGCGAATCTGAAATTGGAATTCCATTACTGAATTGTTATACGACTCACATCACGAAGGAGTATCTCATCTCCTCAGGCCAGGTGGGTAGATTGGAATGTTTACCATGCAAGCTCGTGTGACGGGCCCGTGGCGTCGTAAAGATATATGATCTTCGTAGGGAAATGCATCTACAACCAATTCCATTAATCCTGTAGGTTAGCAGGGAGAAGATGGAGAGAATGAAACATGGGAAATGATGGTGTAAGGAAATTAGAAATTCCTCGGCATAACTAGCAACATCATATTAATAAAAATAACTCATCAAAAGGCTTTACGATTGTTCAAGATTTTCAGAACAATATTTTACTGTTTAGCGGTAGTACTGTAGTACTTATTGAAGGTGGATGAATTGAAGTAACTTTAGTGCTGGAAGGTATTGGAGCATTTACTTTTATATCAAATAGAAATGATTATCAATTCCTGAAAGAATGAGAAAAATTGAATTCCTGAGAAAAACACGATTACTTCGATGCTGTCGATATTTAATTACATGTATGGTGAAATTTAAACGTCAGTCAACATAAAATATATGGCTACCTTTGTTATTGCTAAAAACTATCCATCATCCATTCTCTACGTGTAAACTTAGTATAAGTTCAACGAGAGCCATTTCGTTTGATGCTTTCAGTTTGTATCGATGTTCCCCTATTATTCTGCATACTTAAACGCTAATTACCTGTACCCGTGATCAAAGTGCGCGGTAAGCGGATTTTTTTTGCATTGAACGAACCGCATGCAATGCAATTTTTATATCGCTTTTAAATTTAACAGCTCACCAGAGCAAGTGGAAACCATTCAAATGTGCGTATATTTTTATGATCATTTTCCCTTCACTTCCCCCATAACTTAGTCACCTTTTTTTCAAAACTTTATCACTTTTTACGAAATAATTTGGATGGCAATCATTTTTTTGGGGTTCCATTTTTTCTATTATATTTCTCTCACCTTATAGATAGGGAGCTCCCATTCTCTCTGTTTGCGCCGTTGAATTTTTACTCTTATTTGCACTAAACGCAAGGGGGAGAGTCCCTTGATATGTTTATTTTACACGCACTGCTAAATTTACGCAAATAAAAGCACGATTTTGGAAAAAATAATAAATCGGTGAACCCGATTTGTTGGCGAAGCTTTTAGGTATTCCCACAAAATCCACTGGCGTGTGATATTAGCGTGATCCGTTTTCGGAACGTTTCCCGATTCGCTGATTCTATATATGTTTGCCACTCTCTTTCTGTTCGAGTGCTAACTAATGCAACTGCTATGCACCGTATTACACTGCTCCATTTGGCATTACCAGGATGGAAATATAGCTATATGAGTGGAACAGAACAGAAAATGAGGGCCTAGATACCGTTCTCCGTTCAAAAATTCTTATTTTTTCCCTTCCCGCACGAAGCCTCCGCCAACAAAAAGTCTCCCCAGCGACATATTTGTAGGATACCCGCCGCCAATTTTTCCAGTTGCCAAATGGCCGGCCCAGCGGCGGAGAAGGATCAGTTGAAAATGTGGGAGCTTTTAGGTGCAAATTGCAAAAGGGAATTGAAAATATTTTTTTATCTAGCTCTCTAAGGAATCCATAAAGCATTATTATTAAAGTGTGATTGGAGTTATTCATAGAATAGCTGTAATTAGTCGCTCCAGGAGTTAATTACATTGATCCGTATTAAATAAATAAATTTGCTAATTTCATGCATTCAATTTCGCCGTACGAAAGTAAACGTGTGATTTTTACAAAGTTATTTTATTTAGTTGATTCGGCAATTATAAAAATTATTTTTTCGACTGTAATATTTGTGAAGAATATGTTGTTAAATGACTTCGCTATGAGAAAACTACGCTATACTGGTACATAAAAAACATTTTATGTGAAATTTGGAGCAGGAAAAATGACGGATGCGTATATTTTTAGAATGATATTGCTCTTGCTGTTTCGGGGAAAAGGAAAATGAAATATAAGTTATGAAGACTTTAAGATTATGGGTTGTAGAGGAAATGCGGAGGCTATCATAAAATAAAGGAAGTGTATCGTCATCGAATAAATTCTTTTTTCGATTTCTTATAGCGTGCTTAATGACAGAATCATTTGCTGAAATACATTCCTTTTCCTTTCAATAGCAGAGGACAAAGGGTAAGAAACGGATACATTTTAATAATGATGCTATAGTAGGTGGTAGATGAAGTATGTAGGCGACATTTTAATTAATTTAGCCTTTCTAACTGCCATAAACAGTTATTTTTTAAATTTCATATTGAATTTATTTTTTAGAATCAAGACTTTTAACAGAATTGGTTTTTCTATAAATATTTTTTCCTTATAGTATGTACAGAAAAGAGGAAGGAAACTATTGACAAAAGATAATTTTTTTGATGCATAAAAAATACATTTTGTAATTTTAATGCAGGAAAAATTACATTAATCGAGATATAATTTAAAGCTCTTTTCCATTTCGGGAAAAAATATGATGTTTTACCAATAATGTAACACTCGGAAAGCGGCGGGGTGTGCAGGATCATTGAAAATTTAAACCGAAAATATTAAAAGATACGTCCATCCGTGAAACTAAGTACCTTTTTTTCACTTACTGCGGAGAAGTTTTGAGAAATGCATGTAATGTGAGGGAAATGATATTGCTGCTAGATCATACGGCGCAGTTTTATCGGACAGTAAAATTCTTTGAAATTTTTAGGCAAGATGATCGTCATTTGCTAAAAACGTCCGTACCAATTGCTTTCGATGCTTACGAAAGAGAAGATAGAACGTACCCATTATGAGAATGATGGTGTTGTGGAAAGTATTCTGGATAAATCAACCTGTGTTGTTTCAATAAAATGTTATCACATGAACATATAAACCCGAAAATTTTAGCTATATTTTTTTATAGAATATATATTCCGCTTCCATTTCTTTTACGCAGAAGAGGCGCAATGAGAATACGTGCATGCAAATTGAGGAAGTTCACGTCCTAGATGATATTGCAGCTAGAACCTACTGAGGAGGACATGTGAAATTGAAGTATTTATTCGTGCAATACGGTTATTTACAATTTTAAAGCAAGGGGAATGTCATTTGCTTAAAACGTTCGTACGTATTGCTATTGAAACTTACGAAAGAGATGAAAAAAGTATGATGGTGTTGCGGGAATTATTCTGAATAAATAACCCTGTGTTGATGTAATAAAATGTTATCTTATGACATGAAAGCCCGAAAATTCCAGATATATTATTTTAGGGGGTGAGGTACCAAGCGGTAGAAGTGATTTTTTTAACAGAGTTGGGTACAGAAATTGATGAGGAAATATTAAAAAAACTTGGTTGCCAAGGGGTACGAATGAGTATCTGTTCTGCGCTGACATCGGCTGGAAAGTCAAATGCACTATTTAATATTTTACTGTTTTTTTTCCTTACCTAATTTCTATACCTAACATAAATCAAGTGTTCAGACTTCACTTAGTGGAACCACATATCTATAGTGCGAAATAAATCACTTATTAATGTTCCACAAAAACTTTTATTGGTCCGACCCTGGGTTTCGATTAGTATATAATAATGATACTGCTCACGTTTATAATGACAAAATACAAGTCGAAACCGAGGGTTGGAACGATTAAACCTATTTGCAGAACATAGTTAAATCATTTATTTTACAAAATTCTATGCCTAACTCTGTTTAGGAAAAAAGAATCACCTCTACCCCTCAGCTTCACACTCCCTCATTTGAGAAAATATATTCCATTTGCATTTTTTACGGAGAAGAGGGGGGAAATGCATGCAAATTGACGAAGTTCATGTCCTAGGTGGGAGACGAAGTGGGGGTGGAATACCTTTTGGCACAGAGGGAGGATAATGGTGTGGGTAGTGAGGATCGGAGGAAGATATTAAGATATTTCCGCGGAGGTAGGGTCGAAATGGTTCTCGCGAGAATCTGGCTAGATGATGAGGACGGGAGTGGAGTGTTTTTGAGGGCCTTGAAGTGTTTGCGGTGTCGTGGAGATCGTAAAAGAGAAAACCCCTCCGATGCCATTCTCGACCAAATTGTTTACGCTACCGCGCCGTCCGCCTCACTATTTCGGGAAGGCCATTAAGTCTGGTCCCTGGACGGAAGTTTGGAGCGAATTGCCCTCGTACCATTTGGAAGCGAGAGGATTCTCAAAGAGGAGGAGTATATTAAACAAATAAAAAAGCTGTGCATAATCTGCAGTCATCATAATTGCCGAAGCGTCCTGCCAAGAGAGGATTCCTGTAGGTGGCATTTTTACTTTTAAGTTTGCGAGTTACTGGATTATATGGTAATTTTAAATTACCCAGCTGTTCACATTATAAGTCCATGGCATCATTGATTTAAAATCAGGAAATATAGTGGCATTCTATTTTCATAAGAATTTTTTGTTATGTATAGCGTCCAAACGTCATTGCAATTAACGGTGTTCTCGTGATCAACGTTCCAAAAGATATAGTTTCATATGAACTTGTTATAATCTATAGTTATTTGGCTATATTGATAAAATTTTATTTGGTATTAATTAAATGCGGTTAGTCAATTGTATATCGACTTCTTGATAATATTTCAAAATTAAATTCATATTTTAAGTCTGCTTTTGATGAATAGACTATAAAAATTGTGTGTCTGCCTAAAGTGATATCAGAAACAAAAATAGCCATACATAAATCCGAATGATCTTTAATTCTTTATCTCAAGGGGACCTCACTCCCGGCCACTGACTTAGATACTCCCGACTCAGCCTCAGACGTGATAATATCACGCATATGAGGTATGTTTTGCCCGTAACTTCCTCTGAGCCACTTTGCTCTTTCAGATGGTTTTTACGTGGGATATTTGAAGTCTTTATCCAGGAATTTGACCCGTATCTCTTCAGTCTGCAGCTAGAGACTTACTTAGTACACTACCTTGTCCCCCGCAGTTAACTTTAGACGAAAATCTTCTATATTATTTCTACTGCATAAATACCTTTTTCTCAACTTATACGCAGCAAACTTTACAAATGATGTATCAAAATGCTCATAATCTATCAGATAATATGCGACGGCATATCTTACTTCCTAAATATTGCTATTGTTTCCTAAAATTGGTTTTTAAATAATTTAAAAAAAACACAAAAAAAACAAAAACCGGTAAATATTCCTGACGTTAACGGCGCACAAACTGATACATTTGTTCATTTGCAACAATATCTCGCATTCTTTAAACAACTTTTATCAAAATGCGGCTGATTCCACATTCAAGTCTCCTGTTGATACGTAAGTATGAGTCATCATGTGCGTTTAACAGAGGATAGTGTAATTACTTCCAATGTTGTGTTTAAAGAGGTCCTCTGACCTCAATTTGTACATGAGCATTCCAATTAAATTGTGCATAAGACCCTGCCTTTTTTTCTACATTTTAAAATTAGAAACGCGCCTATCCCTCTGTAGACCTGCATTGAAAAGAGCGGGGGAAGCCCGCTGGGAGCGGGCGCAGCACGCTCGTATAAATGTATTTCCTTAACAGATGCAAATGTGAAAATTCACATGTTTTTGCACATCATTCAGATACTAAGACAGACTTAGCATGTAAATGTTGACAGGCGTCAAAAAGGAACAAAATTATGACACACATTATGAAGGATAATGGATAGTTTTGTGACCTCGCAATACCAGTCATCCTTTATCTCTACCGTAATGACTGTACGACCAGTGTCACGGGTTTATGTCCAGTCGCAAATTTCCGTTTCGATCTGGCACACATATAAGTTCTTTTGCTGCGAAATGATAAGTGCTCTAATTCCCCTTCGGCCGAATTTTTTTAACCGTCTCCGAATCATTTTTGCTCCCCATCATTATTTCCAGTTTTATTTCCTCTGGTTTTGTAAGTCTATACAGCAGAATTACTAGTATCCCGTAATTGACATGCCACAATGAAAGTGAAAAACCAGTGGAATAAATAATGTCCGTTCCATTCCCGATACTTATTTTTTTGCGGCCACAACTTGGAGCACCTGTTATGGTGACTGCATCGCTATAAATTGAGATCCACTCCGCAAATATTTTCAGCATGGATCATTTTTTTGGGTGGAGTAAGGAGATTTGAGCTTGATACGTAGCTTGGGCTTTTTGAAATGGTAGCTGACACCACCCAGAGGCGAAAAGGTGGGACTCACAGAGCCAGACTTCATGCTTCACTGTCCAGAAGACGCGAAATTGGTCCTCAATAAACGGTCTTATCGACTTAAACGCTCTTTTCCCCTGAAGCTTTCGACCTTAATAGCCGCTCATAGGCCACAGTGTCCTTTAAGGTGGTACACGTTATACACCAATCACCCTCCGTATTAATCATATGGGGTGTTGCTTTAAGTGCAAGTTTTTCCATTGCGAGTTGTCCCTGAGAGATATGAGTTTCCTGCAATGTCAAGGCCATTGACTTTTGCTTTTCCTTGGTGTAATGCATGGCTTTGTAGCCTACTGCGTTTGAAACGGCTGACATAAAGCTGTCATTGAAATTTCGGCGATACCTCTGGGTATGCTTTAAATTTACGACTTAGGCGAAATTTCCGGGTAATCGGCGGGTTTAACCTTATGGTTTTTTACTGCAAATATTGCCGCATATACTAAGTGAACAAGATCTAACTAAACTCTAGTAAGTAAATCCTTTTCCCTAAATTTTTCGTATGCAAGTACTCTCTGTGAATAAGCACTTGTTGAAATTTAATTTATTCGCGTCCAAATCTGATTCCGCTCACCAAAATCATGTCAAAATCGACTATCGACTAAATGAGTTAATCAAGTCATGTTTGGGAATAAATATGCGTGCATTGGTGTGATGCATTTAGGAGGAATCTCAAAAAACACTGCGAGAGGTACTGTTGATGCGTCGATATTTTTTCGGGATTAGTTTTTCTTCTAATGCCTATTATTTTATTCTCATGATTAGAATCATTGCGAGAATACTACTCTCAGGCAACGGTGCTTCTTGGAATTCTCATAAAAGCAAAGTAACTCCGCTTAAAAGTCTTCATTTTTCTTAGTTTTGCTCTCGTTTAAATTTCACTCATGTCCGTTTCACTGATGAGAATATATCATTGAATATTGTAAGGTTCCATAGGTATTTGTGAAACTCCAGCGTTATGTGGAAGAAGCAAATGTAATATAAGATTTCAATAATCTGTCAAAATGTAACGTCAGATACTTCGCATCTTAATTAATCTTGTTATTAATGTGTCGAGGTGGCAATGAAATTTTAAGGCGAGTAGGAGCTGGTTTCTTAATGCCCATTTTATTTTTTTGCAATATCATCTCCTGGTTAGAGCTAACCGGCCACTGTAACTGTTTTATTGGGCTCTAAACAACGCTATTATTCGCCACTATTCTAAATGGTACGAATCTGAAATCAAATGGGGCATCAATGGGGTCTAATTGTTCAATATAATCCATTTTTTAATGAATATTACAATGATTATTGTAGGTATCCATACGTATTCGTGAAACTACAGAATTATTAGTCAGAAAAAAGGAAATATGAGATGTCAAAAATAGGTATGTCTAAATGCTCTATGTCTAAATTTTGGGATCAATGTATGTTAACGCATCTAATTATTGCTTTATCGATGTGGAAAAGAAATTTTTAGGTGATTAGGACCCAGTTTCTTAATGTCTATTTAATTTTTTTGTAGTACCATCTACTGGTTAGAGCTAACCTGATCACTGTAAAACCTAGCTCTATAACACTTTCATTGAACTCCGAGCTACTATTATTCACCTCCGTCATTCTTCTCATGCCAATTCTAATGCTATCTCTATCTCACGCTCTGAAATTGTGGGCATGTCATCGTGAAGACACACCTAAAGCCAAGCTCCACCACTGATGGTGAATGCACAAAGTAAGTTGAAGCCAAACGAAGAACATAAATTTCCTGAAACTGTCCCAACCTGAAATAAAATGGTGCAAATTAATAGGAGTAATCTATATAACATGAAGCCCCTTTCATTCATTCACGTATACAAATGTTTGGGGTGAACGAGACGAGATACGGCAAAAAGTCTAATGAAGACCCCCTCTAAAATTGTCTGAAACCCCAGGAAAAATTATGAAAACACTAAATTTACAATTATTTATCCGTCTATTCATATAAAATTGAGTGTATGAGGATTAGTTCAAAAAATGGCCACCAAATTCCAATGGCGGCGCGGCAGTCATACAAACGAACTATCATAGCAACATATTTGTTTATGCAAACAAGAGGAGCTAAATTGGGAAAGAAGATAAGGGAAATGAAACGAAAAACTGATAAATATAAGGTAGGAAATTAAGAAAGTAATAATTGAAGTGTCTATTTCTTTGCGTCTTCTTTCCGCAAGAACAAACATCTGTTTAAATCAAAGCGCATTCAAATCAAAAGCGGAGAAATGTAAGGTAAGTAATTAGTTGTTGTTTTTGGTATATTGCATCGAGAGTGTGGTGGTTATTAATTTCAAAGTTAACAAGTGCTCTAAATGCCATATTAGAAATATGATTCGTGCTGTTGACTATAGTTCGTATCTTGTTGGCGATACACGATTGTAGTAGAAAGACTTTTAAACAAGTCTTACATAATATAGGTTGGTAAAAATGATTTTATTATCGTGTTTTGTGATGGTGATAACTTTTTATTTTTGTTTACGTTCTTTTTTCCGTTAATTTCCTTTTTAATGTACAATGTTATCCGTGAGCTGCAGGAGTGAATAGGCAGTGAATAATACAATATGGAAGATAAGTGCAAATAAAGGTATTTCTTATTCAATTATTTGTCTTGCGTTAATCACGTTTCCTTGAGTGACTAAGTTATTCAACTGTGAAAATTATCGAAATCTTGACATTCACAATGTCTTGTAAACCAAAGGCTGTGATCCGTTACTCACTCCGTTCTCACCAGAGTTATTGCGCATTGCGTTTTGGATATTAAAGCTGAGATATTTGTGTATCCCGATTCATTAAAACTTTAAATAGAGGCATTTCTGAAGTGAAATCATTCACGATCACGATAAATAATATTTCGATAAAATTCGTTATACTAGCCCCAATTCATGCTAAGGCGCATTTGTTTCTAGATATTGATATTCAGTCCCAACGTAATTCGCTTACGAAGGGGAACAGCTGTTACATCTTATTCGTATATCAAGAATTTGGTTGTTTTGTGGAAAATAATTAATAAACGTGTTTTTCATTGTAATTCGTAAAGTCGTTATGTTATGATATTACGTATGCATTGGGTGTTACAGTGGAACGTGGTCTCAACGTTTTTTGTATTTGAATTGAATAAGTTAGAGAAACTCGTAGAAATTTATTTTACCTTTTTAGCCCCTCAGAAAAACGTTTCTCTTTATAAATATTTACATTCACATTGTAGCCTACGTACCATGCGCTCGTTTTACGTGAAAGTGGAAATATTGCTTATACCTAAGTTAGCCAGCTTAAAAGTAAACGATCCTTAAGTAACAAGTAGCAAACAAAAAGTGTAAGACCTCCCACAGTGAGCATAACAGGCCGAAGGCCTTTTTCGGGGGGGCCTAGGGGGGGCAGAGCCCCCCCAGCGAGCTAAGCGAGTTGTTCAATATAATCCATTTTTTACTGATTATTGCTTGTTAGTAAACTTCCGTATTTGTTAAACTACAAAATCATGTGTTAGAAAAAAAGGAAATAAAAGTTATGAAAAATATTCTAAATGCTGTAACCTTGTCGAAATACATCTTAATTCATCTAATTATTTCTTTATCGAGGTGGTAAAAATTTTTTAGGCGATTAGGACCAAGTTTCTTAGTGTCTATTTTTTGCAGTACCATATACTAGTTTGATCAAATCGGTCACCGTAAAACCTAGCGCTGTAAAAGTTTTACTGAGCTCCGAACAATGCTATTATTCGACTCAGTATTCTTCTCGCGCCAATTCTAATGCTAACTCGTTCTCACACTCTAAAATCGTGGACGTCATCGTCGTGAAGACACGCCTAACTGTAGCCCAGCTCCACCCCCAGATGGTGAACGAACCTTCTCCACAAAGTAAGATGAAGTCAAAGGAAGAACATAAATTTCCTGAAACGGTCCGTACCTAAAATCAAATGGGGCACATTATCAGGAACTCTTCGGTCCCGTCCGCTTAACTAACCACCATTATATGGGGCCCCAAGTCTCTTTCCTCGGGTTGATGGAGTCGTAAAGCTCGCTGCTATCCGTTTCTTCCGTCCGCTGACTCCTTCGCTCCTTTTCCACCTATATTCCACCAGTCGAAGAGTCTTGTCGCTGTAAATTCTCGTGAGGGAATCGTTGGCTTCGAGTAATGGCGCAAACTTATGGAAATCTCGTCGTCGGCTTCGACCGAGAACGACTTACTTTTGTGTCTCAATTCCGTTTCGAGAGCGTCATCCACGCTTAGTCTTGCCCTTTCCCTCGTCTTCGTGAGGTCTCGACTTTGCGGCCAGCGGGATAGACCGGATCGACGCCTTTTTTTTCCCTCCGACTCGTAAGGTTTCCATATTTGTAGCTTGCTAGACAAATTTTCTCGTTTTTTTCCTCTTCCTCCTCGCGGAAAACAGTCGTAATGGCTTCGAAGACTCATCATTATTTCTGAGAACACAAATATCTTTCACTCCTCAAACTATGCATTCTAGACGAGAAAAAGTTACAAAACATTTCTTTTCTGGAACCTCAAGAAAACGCATCACTCTATATTGGCTTGTAGTATTTTATCTCACTGGTGAAAAATTGCTGGTTTAAAAATTACGTTGTCATCTTGAAATTTTTAAAATATGAGTATAGCGTTTTAAGCATGTGTCTGTATCTTTAACGAGCAAAATAATATATATGAAATGATTGAGTTAAAATTCAACGCTTTTATAAACGTAGAAACTTGTCGTAGACTTGCTTCGGCTCCTTAAATTCCAAAATTTTTGGAAATTTTTTAACGAAAATTTAGCTTCTCAGCCATCTTACCGTTCAGCAAAAGGAGAACAGCTTATAATTTTTATTCATAATAACTGCCACCCGCGTTGAGCATTGAGATTATAAATACAATGAGAAAGAAATAACTAAGTTCAAGAGGCCAAGTCGCCATTGAAAACAGTTAAGCAGTGTGAACCTGAGATTGTTACCAAATTGGATAATCAATACATCTCTGTAGTATTCAACGTAATGAACCATTTTTTCCGATATGTCGTGATTCACTGGAGCATGATAATAAATGAGCTGAGGAAGCTAATTAATCGATGTTGAATAATAAATTGATTGTGTATTAGTAAGCCATTCCGATTATTTTAACCTGAATTGGGTCGATTTACATAATAATGGAAGAAAATGTCGTATTTTCAAAAATAAAACCCTTTTCATCTCAATCGTAAATAAAACAATAAATCACATTAATTTCTTTGGAAATTGAATTATTACGTTGTTTCATAAAACGTTCATCAATCGCTATTGGAAAATTTCCATACAGGTTATTAAATCCTCTCATACTTTTTAATCTCATTCCCGACAATAAATTTTAAGGTCCAAATTGTCCACAACGTCAACACTTGGTAAACCCCGATGATTTCTATGCTTTTCACTTTTGTGATTTTTTTATTGAGGCACTTATTATGTGCATTCTACCAACCCCAATAGTTTATCTCCCGTAATCTTTTACAAAATCATGATTTTGGTTATTCATATGGTTTTAGAAAAATTATCCTGAGCATTTTAGTCAATTTTATTTACAGTAATGGGGGCTTTGGGCTACAGAATGCGTTGGCTGTTTCGATAGATTTAACTTAATGATAACACAGTTTTGCATATGAAATACTATAATTGCCATCTAAGTCATCGATAACTTCACATTAAATACACCCTATGTTTCTGTAAAAAAATAAATTTACTACCTTCAACATTCACGATATTTTCATGTACTTACCCTACGTGGTGTTTTAATGTTTTGGCTCTCACAGGCTGTGAATTGAAAGATATGGAATTAAGGGTAGTGAAAAAGTACTGGATACAAACTCGCAGTACCCTTTTTGATTAGACAGTTGAATTAATATACTGATGTTGCATAACGTGTACATACATTTTTTGCTCATGTAGTAGCATTTATGTAGATACAAAGTAGCTAATTATTCCGCGGATGTATGCCAAATTTTATTTGTAATAACATCTATTGATGTTTTTCAAAAGGGAATGAATGTACGTTTTATTACCAAATTTATATTATCAAAATTTAATGCGTCGATGAAAATTTCTTCTTTGTATTCATAAAATTAAAATTTTATTCATTTTCTATTTCTTGTCACAACATTTATGTATATCTTCCTACTTAATTTTGTTCAAATTTTTTTAAAATTTCTTGTTTCATATAGCCAATAATAATGCGGTTTACGTCTAATAAAAGAGGTGTGATCATTTAACATTCATCTAATAACCAAATTTTAATATACAAAATTATTTCTAGGCAATTAGCAGGAATATTACTTATTGATATCACAATTTATTTCGGATGTAAGCATCTGCTATTCATTTAAATTTTCAAGAACGTAATTTAATCTTCTTAATGTAAATTGAAAAAGATTCATTATTTCGGCTCATTGGAGGTGAGTACAATTATTTATTCAGTCAATATTCTTTCTTAATCGGCTCCCTTAAAATGAGATTCTTTATCTCCAAAATCCTCCTCAAAAGACAGCGTTTTTGTAAAACAGCCTTCCAATTTTTTTTCTGAGGCTTACATAAGTGTATTTGCCATTAAAACATAATTCAGTTAAAATCGATTCAATTCTCATCCAGCTTAGTGGTGCCTGCATTTTCGGTAAGGAGGTTTATGGGTATTATTCTTACCATTTCACGTTGGTTTTTTTTTAGCAATTTCATTCACGAGCCAATATTCCCCAAGAGCTGCAGTTTGGCGCTGAGAAAATGGACATCTTTCCGTATTCTTAGGTAATCGTAGAAGTAAATAACCTCCGTGTCTAGCAGGAAATTTTAAAGAAACTCTGCAACTGCATTTACCCGTGAAACGCGGCTACTAACCCAGAAAATTATATTATCATTAACGAATGTAGTTTGGTACTATTCGCTTTGTTAATGTTGAGTAATTTTTTTCAGGTTCGATCGCAATGCACTGTTTTTGCAATAGGAATACTTTTCATACTATATGAATATTTTCTACTATTTTAATTTCTTTCTCACTCCAAATTTTTAAACTTAATCTAGAGAATTTGCATTGCGCATAAAAGAGCCTCTCCAATACCAGATCATACCTCTCTGCATTCACAACTGATTGTATTAACTACCAGGGTAAATTAATGTGGAAGGTTAGGAAACTCACTTCTATAATTGCTTCGATTGTGCTGTTTTATAACATATTTTTTGTAACAATTTTCCCTCAATTTCTAATAAGGGGTTTGGTTTAGTGATCATACTTTTTGGACCAGAATTTATTTCTTCTATGTCGGAGGAGAACCTCCTTCTTCGTCGTCTTTAAGGTCTCCTCAGGGGAAATTTCCGTCTATAAAGGTTACCTTGGTGATTTCATACTACAGGGCTAGATTGAATGCTGATACGTTGAAACCTTGGAATTGGATATATGTATGCCTGAATTTACGACGATAGATTACGATAATCTTTTATTTACCCGTCAATAATATTTACTTATTGAACCGTGATTCCATTTCTATAAATCGGGAAAATGTTTCCTCATCTTGTACAGTTCAAGCATTTTCTTCGTTAAATAAACTTTCTAACAATTCCCAAGCTGAAGAAGACAAACATTTGAATATATCCCGTAGAAGTATTTCACCGGAGTAACTAATAACGAATTCGATTTTTATTGATCTGAAATGAGGAAAAAATCCTCTTCAAATTCTCAATAACTCGAAGTGGAAAATGATTACAGACTAGTTTCCAGGAAGTGCTGTGAACACTTTGTGCTTTGATGAGTTCCGGAATTCTCTCGAGTCAGTATGGTGGAGCAGTGAATAAAGAGTGAGATGTTCAAGGAGAATCGTTGATATTAGGATTATCTCAAGGGGAAGAAAATATGCATACAATGTTACCTTCCTTTCAACGCCAGAGAGTGCGCGATTAGTTCGAAAACAACGACCTCTGTGTTTGGGAACGGGGCTTTGTTATTCCCTCTCGAATCCACGGGTAGCGTGATTTGGTTAGCATTTCCTCTCCATTCTCACCGCCTCTCACTCCGCACGCCTTCAGAAGTATGCAGCCGGGCGGGGTAAGTGCTTATGCAAATGCATGACAACGTCCCCAGCGGGGCCTCCCGCACTGTTCCTTGAGCATGAACCATTGCGGGGCTAAGGAGAGGCCATGCCTAAATACGATACATTTCAATGCCTAATCCCAATTCCATTAAAAGGCAAAGTGAATCCAATTTTAACTAGATGATGTCAGCCTGCCAGTCTTTCCTGTAATTAACAGATCATGAGTATAATTTTCCTTGTTTCCTTCTTATATAGGGGTTTAAATTATGTCAGGTGCTGTAATCTTACGAGGCTACGTTCCATTAGAGTGAAAAGTGGCAATCATTAGCACCAGATTTATTCCTCTGAAATTTGGGTTGAATGAGAATGCTTTAAAAATGATTCCAAAATTGTTCATGTCTATGTAAACGAGAGGTATTTGATATCAATTCCTATGATGGAAAATAATTGTAAGCAGAGAAGAATTTTCATCTTTCGAGAACAGGTCACGTGTTACCATGTTATCATTTAGCAACGTATAGGGTACATGTAATCTAAAATTACTCGACATAATCGATACGCGAAACCAATTACTTAATTTGGGAATTTTTTCGCCAAGAATTCAAAACGTACCTATACGAATTGCTTCGCAGTCGTGCAGTTTCGTTTTCGCTAAGGACATTGTCAATTTTCGAAATCAATCTGAGTCTAGGTGCTTGGTTTGTAATATTTCAACACTGCTGCTTTAATTTGCATATGGAAATGCGATTCCCGGTTCACGGTAATTATTATCGTGGTAATCC
Source organism: Ischnura elegans (assembly GCF_921293095.1). Taxonomy (NCBI): domain Eukaryota; kingdom Metazoa; phylum Arthropoda; class Insecta; order Odonata; family Coenagrionidae; genus Ischnura; species Ischnura elegans. Next base: position 88,557,643 of record NC_060248.1, read on the forward strand.
ATCTTAATTAACCCTATTAAATGTTATTTTATTCATAGGTTTCTTTATTTTTTTAAATTGTGTTACCGTGGTTTTATTTGAGTGTGCCTTTTATTATTATTTTGGACTCAATTATATTTTCGGATGATTTTTTTCATACTGCGGGATTAAAAAGACAGACAGCTGCAAACAGAACCAAATTCGAAAGCAAAGCAAAGCTTTATCATATTTCTTTGAGCACTGAAGCTGCTGCCCGAAGAAAAAGTAAACAAACGTCGCCATTCGTTAGTCTCCAGTACATTTTTCTTTCCCAAAAGTGGCGTCATAATAACGGGAAACAAAGAAGAATCCGCGGGGTGCATCAGACAAGGGAAAATGATTTGAGTAGCGGACGACGGAGGAAAATGTAATTGGGCGATTGCGAACAAACGCGTTGTTGGAACGAGGCGTTAGTATTTTTTACGCGCTCCCTATGAGAGTTTTCGGGCTGTGTGCGAGAGTTATGCTGGTGCGTTGCGTTGGGCGCTGGAGGTTTTTTATGACCACTCTTCCGTTAAGCTCCTTGTTCCCTCTTCTCTATTCAATGTGGCTTCATCTCGCTCACTTCCCAACCAGCTTAAGATGGTTGATGCGGTATATATTTCATAATACAATCTTCTACTGTACTGTGCTTCATCGGACAATCTTCAAATAAGTACTCTAATTCCTCGATAATGCGTTGAAAAATTTATATTTTTTCCTGGGCTATTATGACAATATTTGTCTAAATACTATAGGAAAAATAATGATGACTGCTCTATTTTGTCGCCTTTTGACATTAAATGATCTATTATCTGATCTGATATTACTAATCTTTACTGTACAACGAGAAGCATGAGGAAAAGAAAGGGTAGTCACGCGACCGTGCAACTTGATGATGCATCATAAACTTAATCCTTTCTGAACTTAATTGAAGCCGAATTACTTTATTTACATAAATATAGCACTGCGGTCGGCTCAAGTAGCTCGATAAAGTGCTAGTTTAAAGTTATGTGGATTGAATTATTTTCATACCGACGGCGTGATTTTACATTTTAATCTCGGTGGTTTTTAACCATTCATGATTGCATTCCATTTTTTCATAATATACGTGAAAATTATGGTTTGTCTCGCGCAGTCGCGAACTTACTCCCTCAAGGACTACAAACGCTCCTGAGAGTATCTTACACAACTCGTTAAATGTGTGTGATGCTGGGTATGGGGATATTTTACGACCATCCTCTTCTTTCGATCATTCTCCTGTGTTCCGTTACAAGCTCTCGAAGAGTCAATCTATCCCTACCTTCCCGTAGCCCGACCTTTCCCCTAGAAAATCGACATCTTCATTTCCGCCCTTGATTGATTGAGACGTGACACTTAATGCATATATTGTTCCGTGGCGGTGTCGATGGGAAACATCTTCACAAAGGCCTCCATCTCTTTTGAGAGGAGAAATAATGCATTCCATGAATACCGCGTACCCTTTTTTTAATGTAAAAGGGGTGCTTGTATTATCACGATGGGTATAAATGTAAAATTGAGGCACTGAAAAGTAGGTTTAGATATAATCAATCATCATCAACTCAACTTTAATATTAAATTAATTCTCTGCTATATTTGAATGGGCCGCGCGAATTCGTTTCAGCAACCGCTTATGTGGCTGTTAGATGGCATATTCCTGCTAAATAATTAAGAACGTTAATCGTCAAATTAACATATCGGGCTGTACCATGCTGTAAAGTATACCTGTTCAGTAATTTGCGGATTAGTTCTATGAATTTAATAGAAAGCGAGCTGATGGACGCATTTCATTCATTATTCATTTCCAAGTTGAGTTATTTATTGTCATTTTTTAGGTGCAATGTTTCGATCGTACGGTAATAATAAACTCTCAATAACCGAGAAACAATCCACGTAAATTTTTGGCTTTCCTGGCCATTGCGCAGACCAAATAGCCATCCAGATTCCTGAATTCCCTTGGCAATTATATCGAGGCTCATAGTAGTAGATGTCAAGCCTATGCGGTCCATCAAGGATAACAACGCGAGGGAGAGAGGGCTTCAAAGAAGCCACAAGCGGTTTAGAGCCGCAAACCTGCACTAAAGCCTTGCGCTTGTATTCAGGGATTTTTTTCTTTCATGGCAAAGTAATGCGCAAACCAATAAAGGACGCAATTCCTGGGCTCCGGTTGTAATTACGAATCTATATCACTAAAATTTAATTACTAGTATTTTCATCTAGGAGAAATGCCTACAAGTAGCAAGCAATTTTTTCATCCATTATAACCCAATTTTGCTTCCAAAAACATCATCAAAAATGCATATATTTTCAGCTCAATGTAGGAAAGATTAAAACTACTTGTTTTTTGTGCTGTAAATTTTAATGGTGAAGTATGCAGCTGCCTCAATAATTATGATTTAGTCTAAAATTTTCACAATTTTAATATGCCAAGTCTTTTCATTGAATTTCTTCCATAAGCAGCTCTGAGTTGTAATGGTTTAAAGCCTAAATTTATAAAAAGATTTCACCGCTATACGGTGATTTTAAGAGAAAACCTTGCCTAGCGGCAGGTACGAGATGGAGATAAAACGGAGAAGGAAGCCATTCACCCATTCAATGCGCTTTCAATTCATCGACAGATATTTTTTTCCTCTTGAAAGGAAAACATGAATGGATGACTCGTGCAATATAAGCATGTAGTGGCGCGCCCTGGGAATTTGTTCCTCTCGATGGAAAAATGCACCTCCATATCAGTTGATCAAGGCATAGGCCTCTTCACTATGCATTGCGACCAGCTCTCCGAGAGGTTCAAATGTCATGGGCTCTGAAAAACAAAATGATCGCTTCATAATTTATTCATTCAGTTCTTTTCGTGACATTGCCGTTCTCTTCATACTCCTAGAGAAACTATGAACTTGAAAGAAAGTCTAAATGACGTGTAATAAAAACTACTTCGGTTATAACAATGATTTGCTATGCGTCGAGAGACATATACTCCTGTGAATAATTTGTGGATGGATTTATGAGTACAGTATATTCATGTCTTTTTAACCCGAAATTTAAATTATCTAAGCAGAGTAAAGTTGTGATTTATATGCATATAGTATAAAAGCATTGCTTTTTCAGCATGGCCTCAAACGTTGCTCATGACGGAGTTTCTGTTGAGAATAATGAATTCGAAGCAGTATCCGCGGCGCTTACGATCGGTGCTCTATTTTGTTACAATATTTGGGTATCATATTTAACTCTATATTCTCTATTGGATTAGCAGCTATTCAGCAACCAGCAATAGTGAATACTATGCTATATTTTTTATTTAATCAGGATGCTTCAGTAAAATTTCTCGCGTACAAATGCTCCTGTAACAATGAATCTCCGCAAGTTATCCTCAAATGTAGAATTAAAAGGGCATTAAGCATATAAAATAGCTCTTTATACGAACAGGATTAAGAGGATCATGTAGGTGTGTTGGCTAGAGCGTTGGCTTCCCACGCTATATTTCCGGGTACAAATCCGGGCAGTGGCTGAGATTTCCCATTTATAACTTGTGATCAGCTCTCAAAAGATGATGCAATGGGCCTATTGAGTTTCTACTAGTTAAAATTCTATCATTGACTCTTTCCTCTTTCTTGTCAAAGGAACCCCAGGTGGCTAAATAATTAAATAGCAGTTTCGCAGCAATTTCGATGTACTAAATCATTTTCTGGCCAAAATATATCAATTTTTAATTACTTCATCCCACCAAATTAAGCCTTAAATTGCTACCCCCAGGAACCTATTTTTAAAATTCTCACTGTCCATTTTCTGAGTTCACTATTTTTCCGACCTATGATAAGTGTTTTAGGTATATAAAATTGCATTTAATTTAATTGGTTCTCAAAAATAAATATAAAAAGTTGGCAATTTGTAATGAATGAGCAGTATTGCTAACCTTTGGATAATGTTAGCATCATAACATCACCTTTTGCCCTCTTAGTTTCGGGGATCGGGTTGGTGCGGTGACTAGAATGTTGGCTTCTCATTCCGTGGGTCCGGGTTCAAACCCGGCGGTGGCAGAAAATTTTCAGAGACTGCCCGATCCCTGCTTGAATGCTATGTGGAGGACAATTCAAGCGCAACACTCCGTCCGTCGCGTCGGTTGGGTCGTTAAGCTGCGGTCTCCTTGGCGCCTTTCGTTAAGAGCAGGCTGATGCAGACGCCGGTTTCCTCTCCACACTTCCTTACCTGCCCTTCCCTCATGGCACAAATAACCTAAGCAGTCATGTCGGTCGCCTACTCAAAATATCATATCATACCGTTCATTTAATCCAAAATGAGGTAATGTTGATGAATTAAATTAAGGAATAGAAAATAGTGTGAAAAAGTATGAACTTTAAATAAATAATTCACATTAATTTTCATTCTTTATTGGGTTTTACCTATGACTGCGTTTCAAAACCGTCATGCACAGATTGAGTCCTTTCTACCTCCAATATTCCGTTGTTACCTCTTCCATATTGGGCTAAGTCAACTAACTCTATTGTGTCATCCGCGACACGCTGATTAAACCACGGAAGCCTGTCGGGCGAGAACGTAAATTTCATCAGGATCCTCCTCTCCTAGAGCAACGACGCAGCGTTGTCTCGCTCAAAATATGGCCATTCCAGATGCGCTCCCAAGAATTCTCGCTAACCCACCACACCTCTGCATGTTCTCCGCGATCGTCCTGCTATACGATCACTGAGGTTACGCCCCTTCAACAACAACCCTTGGCGCAGCCCTGCTTTGTAAATGCGAATGAAGGTACAGTGCAACCTCGTTTATCCAGATATCAATGATCCTTCTCTACGTTTTATCCGGATCAAATGTCTGAGCAAACATTCCAGGAGAAGTACCGTATAAGATTACACTTTTCAATACAGTGGTTATAAACGTCACAAAAAATGAAGAAAAAGTAAGATGGACGATTCCTTTAAAAAAAAACTAAAGTTTTCTACTTCTCATGTAGTTTATTGTGTAGCGAGCTGTACTTTTGGCCGATAACATGATAAACAATTTGTAACTTTTTAATATAGTAAAATAATTTAAGTATACCGGGACTAGCCACGGTGATAACTTTTACGGGAGTCACCCGCAATGCACAATTGTGTGAAAAATCCACAGAGAAAAAATCCTTCGCCTTGACCGAGATTTCCACAGGGAAGAATGACGCCTCGGTAGCTTAACTGGCTAAAGCACTCGGCCGGAAAATGAGGGATCCCGGTCAAGGCGAATGATTTTTTCTCTGTGGATTTTTAGTAAAATAATTATTGTTATTTCTATTGCTTCCGGTTTATCCGGATTTTCGTTCGAACGAGACCCTTAAATACAAGAGTTATTTCCGGATTCAGCGCATGCGATCAAGGTAGAAGTGAAAAAAAATCTCATACCACGTAACCTCAAGTCGGTGAACTTGAAGATTATTTTAATGGAAATTAAAGTTTTATTTCCATTAAATTTAACACTCAGTAGTAAGAAGAGGCATTTATATAAGTAGCATTTGTTTTAAATAAAATACTTACAAAATATATCCAATCCACATATTTACAGTTAAGTTAGAGATTTCGAAATTGGCCTAAAGTTTTTAGCATTGCGCGACTGCCCACAGCATCTTTGTCACTATTTTTAAACTGTGGCTGATTCCCCAACCTTGCTCTGTTTTCGTGGATTTAAAGAGAATCGAAGACGCAAACGAAGATATGCGAGCGTGATTCAAACCCCGCCGTCCTTTACCCGTTAACCAGTCGTCACTTGGCTTCCTTAGCAATTACTTCAAGGTCAGAATTGAGGAAAAGTGATATTTTGGCTCGAGGAGTGGAGTACCCTTTCCTTGCACCCTGATTCTTATCAGACTCAAATTCCCTTAAAAAAGCCATTTCTACCGCTTTCGTTATACTTTAAACCTCATTCACTCCTTCATAATTATGCTAGATTATGTATTTTCCTGATGTACAACGCGTGGTCAATTCTTTAACATGAGCCGACCGGGCGAGTCAATAGATGACCCTGAAACTTTCTGCGCAATTGACGCTCTCAGGGCGACATCAGAGTCAATTGTTGTATCCCGAATCAACAATTTATAAATTAAGTTCAACAGATGCAGGCGTCATATGTTGGGAGTTCGGCAAATTTAAATAAAAGATGGTAGAACTTTTCCACAATGGAAAACATAGGGAGACGTCATTCAACCAATAGAATATTTTTAATTTAATATGATTAGATGGGCAATTCCATTAGTGACGGAATTACCTTTAGAGAAAACTATAAAATAGGATATTGTGATAATATTGCTAAAGGCAAAATAATTGCATAGCTTCTGACTGTGCATGGTCAAGAAACATTTATGGAGGTGATGTTCATGTACAGGAACAAAATTAATTTTCGAAATACCTTCTAAATATGCCCAAAATTAACCTGTGACGGAATTACTGCCAGGTCATCCTCCTCAGTATAATGATTTCAAGCATCTCAAAAACTCTTTGAATCGAAGTATAATTTGAAAACTTTTATTAAGGCTCTGAATAATGTGTCAAATACTGATTTCATGAAATTCAATCACTCAGCTGTTGATTTATCAAGATAAAATATTTCCAGCCTAAATTTTAATTCGATAGAAAAAGTTGACATTTTCATGGAAACGCCCAGATATCTTTAAGAATCTCCGAATAATCGTGCAGAAAAAGCAGTGTTTCTTTGGGAGAGAGCCAAATATTTCATGAGTGAGAAGGGAAAGTGATTTTGGTGATTGTTATGACCAGTTTATTCCAGTATTCTAATTTAAGTATTCAAAGGCCTTAGGACACCTGCTATCAAACAACCTCGAAGCACAAGGTGGCCCAGCGAAAGGACATAGCTTCCCTACCCTTAATGTAAGAAAATTTAGATCCCTCCAAGCCACGCATATAGATGGGTACACTTAAATCGCCACTATTGTCGCTAATGGCTGAGCGGTCTGACTTCACTGGAAAAAAACTATTATTAAGGCTTTCAACCGAAGAATATATTCATGATGGAACTCTATGAAATTGATAACTTTTCAATGCTATTTCTCGCGACTGCAAGGTAATATAAAGCTAACATTGAAAATTTAGATCAGTCCAAGATGAAATCTGCCCTCTCTTAATCACGAATATTATGGTTGAATGACTGAAACACAGGAAACCGCTTCTGAAAGATTTCATTAAAGTTTGAAAATAGTAGATTTTTCAGTCGGCCGCTTGGAGTGCTGTCACCTGACACGCACATAGATGGGTACACTTAAATCGCTACTAGTGTCGCTAATGGCTGAGCGGTCTGACTTCACTGGAAAAAAACTATTATTAAGGCTTTCAACCGAAGAATATATTCATGATGGAACTCTATGAAATTGATAACTTTTCAATGCTATTTCTCGAGACTGCAAGCTAATATTGTATATTAAAGTATAATAAAGCTAATATTGAAAAAAAAGTAGATCGCTCTGGACTCAAACCCTGCTGGGGACTTTTTAAAACCCGAATATAATGACTTCATAGTTGCAAGATAAATAGAGCTTCCAAAGGACGGCCCGGGGCCGTCTCTATATTGTATTCTTGGTATAGCTTGTGGTATTCGTGAATCCCAATAGGAGGGGAGTTACGGCAGGAGAGAGGTCTCGCTCTTCATTTCATCGTCTAATGAGGATCTCAGCATTGTACTAATCTTGTCTTAGTATACGCTCTTTATATTTTTTCAATTAAATTTTTACTATTAATTCTATATCAAGCCAAAATATGCCTCACGAAGAAACTAAAACTTACCAATTATAATTACTAACAATTCTGTGCGGCCATCAATCCAGATAAAATGAATTGTATTTAATTGTAACCGTAAAACTATAAATCATCGGCTCATAATTGTAATTTTATTCATTTATAGAAATATATGACTCCAAAGGAGTGTTTTTAAAAATCGGCTAACATTTGTTTTCATTTGTCAATTTTATTTTTTCCTGGAATTGGCGGTTTTTCACTATTAATTTTAGCGAAAAAATATTTAAAATCCTTTCATTAACTGCTGCTCTATTTAATGAAAGGATTTATTTTGTCTCTCTTGTTGACTTTATAATCATTGGCTAAAAACCTCTCCTAATTACATGCGTTGATCTTCTGAATAAATTGGATAAGCGGAGAAAAATCCAATATTTGTCCCATAATTAGGAATTAAAAATCATATTTCATTATGCAAATGAAATTTTACTGCACAAAACGTTGATTCAAATTCGAATTTCTCATTTGCGGCGAACACTGTTCGGGTGTATTTTTTAAAATATTATTATGTCTTCAAATTACTCATAAATTGAAAATTCAGATAAACTTAATTCAGTTAAAATTTGAGATTAAGAGATGATTTCATTGTTATTATTAACTATGAAATCATCGTTTAATTTCAAACATATGCTAAAAATTGGCATTTATAACTTTTATCCTTCAAGTTCATGTTAATTTCTCTGAGCTACGAAAAATTAATCTTCAAAATTTTCTCGTAGCTTATTTTTTTATCTATTTAGGGAATTAATGCGATTTTGTGTAGAGGTTACATTAACGCTTTGCAAGTAGTCATTAAACCAACATTGAGAATTTCTTCATGTATATTTAATAACGGTGTGGCATTTTGGATAGTTACGTTTTGCAAGGTTCATTAAGACTCTTTGCGGCCCTAAAAAGCTATTCAGATACAACCGAAGGTTAGTGTCATGAATAACATGCTTACCTGCTGTTACTCAAAGGCTATGTAGAAGCAGGAAAAATTGTCCGCTGTGCAACCACCAACAAATCCATTTTCTATCTGCTCTAGTTTCCTTGTAATCTTTTCATCTTGTAGCTTTTAGCGGGTGCAGATCCAATTACTGTTTTGAAGGGAAACTATTTGATCTCTTTGCATGTTATATTAAGTGCTGCATAAAAACCAACCACTGTTACATTCGCTCTAGCCTTTACCGTAGAGATATAGCATGTAGATAGTTCCTCGCATCTGTTTCTTTATAAAAGATGTAAGTTTCATCGGTGAAATTTTTCCATACATTTGTATAAGAATGGTAAACTTATAGTAATCATTACTTCCTTTCCATATTTTCCACTGAGTAGGTAGACGTATTATTGTAATAATTATACAACAACGCGTAAATAATGCAATCTAAAAAGTCGCACATGGTTTTGATAATTACCTATTTTCACAAAAGGTATTTTATTTGAGTTGATAAGCCCTGAAAGGGTGTGTCTAATTTTATCGTTTAGTTTTTTGTTAGCTCGCAGCTAATTTACAGCAATTTCTATTTTATCATCTTTATAATAACATTATTTTTTACAGCGTGGCTGATAATGACCTCAGGTACAAATTGAAGCTTGGGAGGTTTTATATTTCAGGGAATACATTCAAAAGCGGAAATGGCCCCTTGAATATTTCGAAATTGGCAAATTTATATTGAAATAAGGAATCAATGGTCAATAACGAAGATTGGTTTAGTCCAATGTGGGTTTTTCAACGTGTTTCCAAAATATTTTACTGATAACGGCTCTTTCAACTTTGCTTTTGAATTTGTTTATTTGTTTTAAATTTCAAGTTCCATTTTGTATAAAAACGTATTTTATTATTCTTCCGCGAATTCAGCGGTGTAGCTATGAGCATTTAAAATTCTCATTGCCATTGGATACCTTCCTCAATGATATTAAACCACCGTTACTCGAGATATAAAGCGCGGATTATATTTAGCGGTGCGTCTTTTTTCAAGACCAGTGCACCATCCTGTAATTTGGCCGTGAAATACGTCGATAAAATAATGAGTCGCCAATTTCGGTATCTTGAATTATACGGCATACTTTTTCCTATCTAGCTAATCGGAAAAATTTCGCGATGACTAAAAATTATCGTGAAAAGTATGGCAACCACGTATTATATTCCATGCACTGCATAGTTACGTCGTTGAAGTGCATCAAAATTTCAGGATTATTCGTTTGCTGATGAACATTCCCATGAGCCAGAGAGCTATTGATGGCCATGGTGCAGAAAAATAAATATTTTCATCGTAAGGCTGTGTTTTAATAGGGCTAACTTTGCTTGCGCTCGATAAAAATGGTAGAAGGCTGAAATACTAAAGGTGGCACTAATGATTCACGATTTTATCCGATGTTTTTTTTTTTTTGCGCCATGCCTTTCATTAAAACTTTTGCTTTTAAGCACCGACGATTTTTGAGGGGAACGGCGATGAAAATTTTCTGATGGGATGGTTTCCTCTCCCCCGATATGGCCGTCTCCTCCCTCGGCAAACTTCAACCCATAACACCATGAAAATTCACCCTTTGTCCCTCGACGCGCCGTTTCCCTAGATAAAAACTAAAACGCTTTTGACTCTGCACTCTCATCGGCAAGCAAAGCTCATTCTCGCAAGCTTTTTGATCTCCAGGAATCGAATTTTTTTACACTTTTGTTTTAAAAAAACTGTGTTCGTTAATCATCACCAGTTCTCACAGGGTGCGTTGTTTTGGCATCGTTTTCATGTAAAGGAAATAAAGTTGCTGCAGCCATTCATCAGTCATATTTCTGGTGCATGCCTACTATGTTGCATTATGCTTATTCTTGTTCAATTTGAGGGAATGAATTTCCATTTCAATTAAGTGAATAGGGAATACGTTGCGAGAAAAAACGCCTTAATCATAACATAACACTCATAATTTAATTGGGACTAATAAATTTTCATATTTCCTTGCGAAGTAATTGCTCAAAATATCGGTCCTCGTTGAATTAAAGATTAAAAAAAGTAATATACACTAATTTATACATCATAGCCTTTCGAATGCTATTAATATAGTATTTCCAAGTCCAACAAGCGATAAATTAAGAAAAAAATTTAGCAGAATGGTTAGATGCGGGAATTCGTTTTTTCCTCCGAACCATAATTGACTTTAATAACTACTAATCGTAATTTTATTTCCTTTCAATGTGTAAACGCCCGGTGTCCTAACACCCCCTGCCACACGCCTTTTTAGTTGGCTTGTAGTATGTAGATGTAGATGAATGGATAGAAATAAATATCATGCAAGTAATTTTATCGAATGGTTTTCCTGTCATAATCGAAATGTGTATAAAAATAACTTTTTTATCTTTTTCACGTTCGCACATTGAGATTGACATGTAGACATTTTTCTTCCTCAGCGACACAGTTTCCTCTCCTGCTTCCATTCAAAAGTACAAGTTTCATTTTGAAGTGCTTCATATCTAAAAGAATGCGGTTCAATGAATTCATACGGTCCTTTTGCCTTTATACCTGTCCGTATGTCATTGGACAATTGTCTTCATCAGTCTATTAAGTCTTGAGTGCGGCTTGGCCGTTATGTTATTATTTGGTCGATTATGTTTTCCCGTCTTCTCCTTATGGTTTTTAGAAGACTCCCCTTTTCTCTCATTCTTCTAACCACTTACTTGTCGATCAATATTACCTTCATCATTCTTCTGCATCATAGCCTTTCGAAGGCCTTCTATGCCTCCTTTGCCAAAGCCTTTCGGAATTCTTCTCGTGGTTATATTTGTTGCTTGCGTCCTTTCGTTTGCATACTTAGCATGCCCTCTCAGTCCTCACCATTCAATGAAATTATAATCAATGCATACCAGACAAATACCTTCCGTAGCTCGAGGACTCCGTTTGGCCCCTCCGTCCATCGGCTAGTATGTTATGTTTTTTTTTGCGTACTTCGTCATTTGCTTGGAAAACGAGAAAGATTTCCCGTAATGAGTAAAGCATACAGTCAAAATTTACCTGGAACAAGAGAACTTCAAAACTTGCGATAGGTATTTAGCCTCTCGTAACGGTTTTTTTGCAGAAAGGAACCTCATACTTGCCAGGGTATCTTCTACGTATAATTAGCCTTGAAAAATGTTTATACATCTGCCTACTCGCTGATATATCTTATTTTGAGATTGACGTGAGCCGCAAGTTTTCTTATTTGCTCCCAAAACTAATTCCTCCAATTTTTCCGTTTCCAAGTTCAACGAGTCACACATTTTTCTAAATCCTCGGCAATTATAACCTCTTTTCGCAATCCAAGCGCTTGCCGTATCTGCGGAGTATATTTTTTTTATTTCCCTCAGTTCCCGCAAAGTTTTAGCTGATAATTTGGGAGTCGTTTCCTCCACAACCAGCGGAGGTCTCTTTCACTTACCAAAAAAAAAATAACTTGTACCGAAACTTAATATTTTTAATGCGCTTTCCCTAATTTGGTGACCTTAGTAAGGTGCAATTACGAAGAACAAGGAATGCCCCAGCGACCTATAACCTCCACCCCCTCCCCCCGGCCGTTCCTCTGTCAGCTACCACGCTCCCGAATGTGTGCGGATGTGAAAATCGATGAAGGGATCTCCTTCCGCTCGCGGTAGACTTCGGACTTCCTGCCTTCCATTTTTATTTTACTAGATATTTTTTTTTTAATCCGCCATTCCTCTGTTTCCCAACCCTTCCCCTTCATCTTTCTTTCCCTCCCGTGATATCGTTCGCAATTAGGCAAAGAGGTCTCTTTTGTCTCCCACCTATCTCGCTAACCATTTCTCTCGGGTATCATAGACGTACGCATCCAATTAGGGGCGACACACTTTTGAGAGAGGGGAAGAAAAAAAAAACACAAAAACAGTGATAACAGGACTCCGTGCGGCCTCTGCGTCCGTCGGCTAGCATGTTATGCTTTTTTTCCCGTATTCCGTCATTTGCTTGGAAAACGAGAGATATATTTCCCGTAATGAGGAAAGCATACAGTCAAAATTTACCTGGAACACAAGAACTGCGAAACTTGCGATAGCGCATTTAGCGTCTCGTAACGGCTTTTTGCGGAAAGAACCGCAGTGCTTTGATGCCCTTTGCCCAAAAAAGGGGTAAGGAATGAACTTAAGCCCAGAGCTATGCTTTGCGTGTGCACAACGTGTGCGTACTTCATGGGCAGAGACCATTCTTTTGCCCATGCAGCAATTTTACTGTAGTTTTATATTTTGTTTTCTCGGCACACGAACCTCTGCAACATTTTCGTGGTTGTTGCGCGTTTGACTCTTTATTTCAAGACATTTTTTTTCTCAAGTCGTATATAATAGTGCTGCTGTTTTATTCAAAAAAGAAACTTTGATAATTTTTAGTATTACTTTTTGCATTTTTTTAACTTTTAGCACTATTTATTATTATAAAACAAACCAGAAAGCACTTGAAATATGTGAATAGACCGGCTGATAAATAGAACTACTTTTGTATTTGTGCGATGACCGATTTAAGTCTTTCCCGGTGTATAATATTAATATGATCTTTTGGAGGTCAGTAGTATGTAATTGATCATTTTATGAATGAGTTGCTTAGGATTTATTCCGAAAATACCAGCAATGTGATGAAAATAATTAAATAAATAACTAACTAATTAGAAGATCACATTGCGGAATAAAATGAAATTATCTCCCACCCAGCTAGTCGAATTAATAAATACTTCGAGAGAAATAACACTCCATTCTAGGAGGTCGGGCAAAAAAAAGACATATCCCATCAAATATTCATAAAGTCCGCATCGATCTGGAAATCCCTCCTAAACTGGGCCATGGGTAAGTATTAATTTATGGATAGGATTGGAAAATCAGAGAGAGAAAGACATTGGAGCAGGGGAATCTACTATGTGAGAGAAGATTTTAATGAAAATATATCCTTCTCGACTCTAATATGGTGGGAAAGTTTTCCTGTTTTATGTATGGTAAATCTCGAACTCGTTTTGCACATATGGCTTTCAAATATGGCTTCGTTACAGCATAACAGTCGAATTGTATGGCCACAAAATATCGTATGTGGAAATGAGCGAGTAAATTATTATCTCAACGGAGAAGATGTTTTCACACCTAAAGCTTCATTGCATTGTAATGAAGTTATGATGTGGTGAAACTAGAAAATAAACAATCTAGGTTACTTAAATCTTTGAAGGAAATAGAACGTTTTGTAAATGTAAATACGTTAACAAGTACTAGCCAATTGAGTAGTAACTTTATGCGTGTTGTTGTGAGAAATTGCTCGTCAATACAGTGTGTTTACATCTATCTGCACGCTTATAAGTTTATATTAATTCCAATTCTATTAATTGAACGGTTCTACCAGATAAATATACGATAACGTTGGTTACAAATACGTGTTCTGCATTTTAATGACGATTTAACATTCAATTGAAGAGTTATCTCTTTGCTTTAATTTCATGATTACATACATGTATATTAATGAAAAACTAGTGTTGGAAAAAGCGAATCATCTAATAGCATATTGTGGATAACAGTCATAAGTTATAAAAATGCAGAAGTATCTTCCTTGAGGTAATTGAGCTATATTAAAATAAACGTTAATTCTGCTTGCATAAATCATAATCTAAATAACATGACCTCGATCATCATTGGTTTCTTGTAAAAATGCTTCAATACAATGCGTAATAAATAAGTTATGTAGCCGGTTCCATTTTATCAATTTTTATGGCTCATTATATGTCGTATGGCGTGACAGTTCCATCAAGAAGTTATATCTTTACAAAAGCTTTTATTTTCCTTTTTGCATGTAAACGCCAAGTTTTTCCGACTCATTTTTCTAATCCAATATTTTATTTTATTTGACGCTAGTTTCACATTTACAATTCTGTAAACTCTATAATCAGCAGTTTTTATTTAGCTCCCTTAATGTGACTTATTTCCGCCGCTATTGCAATGCCCCTGCATTAGTATGCAGCATTCCGTCTGTTACAAAGATTCACCAACAAACAAGAAGTTGAAAGAGCTGCATTTTCACAAAGAACGCCGGTCACAAAGAACCTCAGCGTTCTTTGTGACACAGCAAATTATTTACGTTTTTCTTCAGGTGTTGCCCAGACCGAAAAATATGGAAAGGAGCACAGTATTTACCATGAACAGACTCGGAGACTCTTGGAAACTAATTTCAATGACTTATTTGTTAGTGAGCCATAGTGACATGATAAACACAAACTGCGTACCAAAATCTAAGGAAATTTTATTCACTGATTAAGTTAGCGGCAGTGACATGGCTTTTAGGATGTTTGCATCGTTCCATGTGCCTCGCGTTTGATTTCACAAAAAGTGGGAGATCCTTTCGAGTGTTATAGTGGTACAGACTGGGCTCTTACCTTGTTTTATCGTCTTATTCACGGACTAGCGCCTTTAATATTTTAAGCCTCGTATCGATCGCACTCAACTGGTCGTTTTTCGTTGCATATTATTTGCTATCTTAATGCTTATGATATCGTTTTGAAATTTTATTTGAACGTGAAGTAGACCGCATTCAGCATCTGCCTATACTTGAAATTTGAAAACTTCTCCTCACTAATTTCACAATTATGTGTTTCAATATGTAAAATATGAAAATGTTTACTCTTTGTGGCTTAAAAATTGAAAAGTGATATCATACGTTTAAAATGAGCTTTGCGTCGCAGACAACAAATCATAAACGCGAGTAGGCGAGAATTATGCGTTCTCTTAAGATAGCTTTGTTTTGGAATGCGAAAGATGAGAGGACGAGGAGAAATATTTTATTTATTCATGCGGAACCAAAAATAAAAACCGGCGCAAGATAAACTAATAAGGAGAAAAATTAAAACAAGGCAATTACGCCTCCACGGCCAGCAGCGGTTTTATTTTTAACTGGCGTAGCCGCAATGACTGAGCCACGTTTACCTTCCCCTCCCTCGTTCCACATTGACCTCACCCCCCGATACAATACCCGCCCCCACTCCACCCCGTAACCTCAGCCACCCGCCTCCAGGCATCCCTCTCCCTGGCCACACTGTTAACGCGAGAGTGTTTTATTTTCTTGACCGCAGGCAATTGCGTCAACGTGCAAAACACTTGAAAACTCCTGTTCACTCAGCTCTTCTGCGGCTTTGTCAATCATCAGCTTTCTTCTACTTACCCTTATCCTGTCCTAAATAACATATCTATATCCTTGCCTCTCTGTGCTTTCGTGTTTTTTATCATTTGTTTAAAAGCTAAATTTTAAATAAAAATGGTAATTTAATGTTTCCCGGGCAATTTAAGAGATAATATAAGAGTGAACACTTTGAAATCAATATGGTAACCTTCTGTTATGACTTAAAGATTTGTTGAGCAGAAAGATGAGATTCTATAATGGTCAAAGTCTTACCCTATTTTAGCTGAAGCAGTGCGATATCCGGGTGATATTATCACGCAGTATGTATTCAAGTATATTCTCTTCGTCATAAAATATATTTAAAAATGAAGCTGATACTGAGATCCAAGTAAAAGTAATGCACAAATAAAGTATTTGCTACAATTTTAACACGACCACTTTCACGAGCCCAACTCTATGAAGCAATTACTTTTCACCTTGCCTATACTGTATGCCGACTTTGTAAGCCTCCATAAATCTCATTTGATTGGCTTAATTTAATGTGATACAAGATTAATTACTTCATTAAACGTACCTCGACCGATCCGAAGTTGATTATTGTCATTATTAACATGTGGCAGTTAAATCAACCACCATACCCTGATAAAAGCAGCCTCCAAGAACTGTCATTAATTTCATGCTTTGAAAGGGGGCCTATTAATATTATTGAATATTCTGGTAATTATAAAAATGAAAAAACACGGATAAAAAATATAAAGTTGTTGCGTATTTCAATAGCTATGTACAAAAGAATGATAAGGAACCTATCTACGAATATTATAATGGTTCATGAAAATTTGGCTGGCCTCATTGGCGGCGGGGAAAAGTCCGCGCCCACCAAATAAGAGGTGGCGGGTTCGAGCTCCACCTGCGTAGTGGCCATATCTAGGGTATGGTTGTTCGTGTATGTTAAAATTGAGAAAAAATATTGAGAACCCCGGTTTAAAAGTCCATATATAGAGCTGCTTTCGGTGGTATGGCAATAAATAAAAAATAAATAATAACGGTCAATCCCGCTGAGATTTATTATCTCTTCTTATATTCTGCTCTGCCGAGGAAATGTCCACTTGTTAATTTCCTCAAAAAGAAGAAAACAGGCAATTACTTCACGTTTATTTCGTTTTGAGTGGGAAATTTAACTTTTTTCTAATCCAAATCGATGGAGCTCGCCTCGGAAATAAAAAACGAGGTTAGTGTATCCGCGGAGGGATTAAGTGAAGCAGGAACCAGGGGCGAGTTGGGAAGGGAGGAGGGTGTGAATTACGGTCAAGAGGGAGCTGTGAAAGAGGTCGCGGAAGAAAAAAAAACGACATCATCGTGTATGTAATGTGCTAAGCGATTCCATGCAGATGTGCTCTGCTGGAGAATGGAGAGGATAGCGAAAATATTCATAATTTCTCAAAGCACTTTCACCCTAGGGGTGAAAGAATTACATTTTATTTTTAATATCTTCTCCGGAACCACCTTCCATGTTTATATTTGAATTTAATATCGCTTTAGCACTATCCGAATAGTTTATTACGGCAAATTGCTTTTGTGCTTGTAGTATGCTTGCATTATTAACCCTCATTCAAGTTATGTTATAGTATGCACAATGGAATATTTTTCGCACACTCACGATAATTTCTTTAACAGCATAAAGCTGGCCCATTGCTTCATTCAATTTATAAGATATTAAAAAAATATCATAAATATTAAAGTGTAATTTTTAAAAGCAGTTTAATGTTTTGTTAACAATTTTGAAATTTAACTGTGATGGAAGGCAATATTGATTTTTATGAATGACAACCATAGATACAGCCATAAACGATTTGCCGAATTAAAAAAAATATTTAAAATACCCATTATTAACTGCTCGCTTTAGATAAGGACTCCTCATTAAAGCTACAAATTCATAACAGAAAATTTTTCTCTTTTTAGTCTATTATAATTAACATTTTTATATTCATTCATTCATTTTTATATCCATTACGTCAGTTTAATATTCTTCGGCTTGCTAATTCCCACATTTCCATGTTTTTAAGAATTATGTAATAATTTCTAATTGAAAATTTATCGAATTTCTGTGCAATGTACATAAATTTAGCTGTGCCGTATAAAATAATATTTTTATCGAAAATTTAATTATCTAGATGGCCATTTTGCCCGCATTCACCTGAGGAAAATTTCATTGGATGAATTCTTCCACGTGCTCGAACGCGAATTTCAACTAGGAATATTCGTTGTCTATTCTTATAAAACCAATTGCTGAGGCAACCCGACACTGAGATGAAAATATGAAAGCTTATAGTTAATTAGTTATTCGAGTTATCAAATTATATATCGTTTTGCATTTTTACTGTTGTTCTTCTATCATTTTTTGTGTCATATGGCTGAGTCAACTTCAAGCTCCACACTTATGCCCGCTGCTTTTTAATGTGAATTCACCCCGAATTAATAAGAATTTTAAGTAGTATTAATTATAATCAAATTTTTAATTGAAATTGAACACAAAAATCGTTTTCCATCATAATTGTCTGAGTTCGAGATTAATGCCTAATACAAGGCCTCAGCGTCACTCTCTCAAATGTTATTAAGCCACTATTCATCATGTAAATGCTTCAGTTTTCATGGCATAAACAATTTTCGGCATACTTATTAGGGTAACTTCCCCTTAGTTGTTTTGAGGGGAAAGAAGAAATTACGATAATATCCAGTGGACGTTTATCAAATCCTTTTTTGCGTGTTCAGCACCCTATGCCGCATGTATTAAGTCATTATTTATTCTGAGTCTCCCTTCATTGTATCCCACAGGCTTCGTGAGGACATGACGCATGAAGAGCATCGACGCCCGGACCCCGGAGGAAGCACGCATCGCTGTCGACCGCCTCCAATTGCGCGGATCATGCTGAGCGGTAGCCTAGTCTCTATCGCCGCCACTCTGCTGCTGACTGGGGCCACCCTGATGCCCTCTGCCACCGCGCGTGAGTTACATGGCTCTCCGGACACTAATCGCTGTCTTCCTTTGGACAACTTGATTTCAGTGAAACACTCTCGTCTTTAATCTTAGGGAATGGTATTCTTCCCTTCAAAGAAGTGTCATTGTCCCAGAAATTCAGAAAATTGGAATAGGGTGGTTAATATATTAATTTAAAATACTTTCTTCTATATTTGAGTCACCGGATATCAAATTGTGGTAATTATTAATGCCGAAATGGAGCCAGAACTTTATGAATTATTTCATGGTTACTTAAATGTAAATTGTGTAGTGCTTTCATTTGTAACGTCGTCATTTGACTTAATTAGGAGCTTATAAAAGTCTAACTAATATTAATGATACTTATATGTAAGTTTACTCACTACCCGTGTAGAGTACACGTTTTGATTTGCGCATTGTGATAGAATTTAACTTCACAAAGTAAATTTTATATAGGAGGTAAAAATACAGACTTATAGTTTCTCTTTCGTTTAAACAATTAATTTATAAAAGGATTCATGATAAAAACTTCGTGATACTATTTCGATGATCTTGTGGCACCATTGATGGTCCATTAATAAAAATCAACTCCCCAAAACCGATGTATAATCTCTTAAATATACGCATTAACTCTTTTTAAAGATGTGATAATGTATAAGATAATACGGAGATGATCAGAATTAAATGAGCGGCTCGCTTCGCTTTTATAACTTCCAAAAAAATATAGCTACGCCAAAAGTAGTTGATTCGCATTTCACGTGTAGTATCAATGCCATCGTGATCATTCAACATGATGCAACTTTTTTTCTAAAAAGTAGTAATATTTTCTCCCACTGAACTAAAAACTGAAGCCTTTCAGCTCTTCCTAACTAATAGCTGAAACGCGGGAAGCAAGATATGTGGCTTGAAATGTCTCCCTTTGGTGGTAGTGTATATATTTTTTCAAATCCATAAAACCCTATTATTTATGATTTTAACGGCATTCTCTAGTACTAGATTCTCCGTAATAGTATTCCATCAAGCCAGATCAATAGTGCGACGCAATTTACGATGTTTCTAAGAATTTCAGTGTACTAAATCACTCCATGGAATTCCATGAACGGCTGATTTTTTTACACTGTCCTGTTTGTACACTTCTCATCTCCCTGATACGCGGAAAAAAGTGAATGCGACAATTTTTTATCCCGCAGAACACGTTTCCAATGTACAAAGGAAAACCTTTTAAGCGACCCACAGTTTGCGTTGTGTTATCGACTCTAATATCTCACTTCGCTTCAAATCGCCGCTCTGCCTCATTTTTACAATCACCGAGTTTTCAATCACTTTCCAGCGCTGAAAATTAACTGGATTTACTGTACCTCCACGTTTTTTATAGCTGGAACACCGGCGAAGTGATGTCGGCACGTTAGTGACAAGACCAATTACGATCGAGCCGCTCAGCGCTTTTTAACCGACCATGACTTTTAGCGGGATCACAAAGTTGCTTCCGCAGATCCCATGAAATAGAATTTTTTGCAAACCTCCCTTCATTTCTACCCCAGTGTGGTCACCAAGATCCGAACAGATCGGTATATTAATTACACAAAGGGATCATTTATCATCCTAATTCTCACATTTCGCCGATTTCTTCCAATTTAAAAAGCTTTTAGAGATATGGTAAATTTAGAATGGAGTGTAACCCATAACGGATTTGCTTGAATGATCATTACGTTAGATTCCAAGCATGTACGTTATCATGATTGCAAGTGGTCTGGGTTTATCTTATTTCACCGCCTGACCTTTGTGAGCTCCACGCTAAACAAGTCCTGCGTCAATAACCAATGGTAGCAGTTTAACACTAGTAAGCTTACTTTATACTCATAGTAGAACAGGTATAAAGTTATATTTATCATGGTTGATAATGTTGCTTATGATATTTTGGCTTCATGTGGTGGCTCTTCCCTTTCTTTCGTTGTATCAATGTTGTATCTTTGCAAATTAATGACTTTCATACGCAGCTGTTTCCTTATTAATTTTTGTTTTTGATCACCACAACATTGTATTCAATGCTGGTTGCCTCTCTAAAGGTTCATTTATTCGTTGGTTTTCTTTATTTTTGTAACATTCACCTATCACCTGTGTATTAATATTTCCATGGTAGCATTTAATCCTTTTTCTCTTTATTCTATCTAGTGTGGGGTTGTTTTTTCTTCCAAAGGAAACAACAATTAATTTAGTCTTAATAACCCAACCAAAATTTAAACTTTCCAATAGATTTTTAACAGTGGTATCAACAAGTTCTATGAAAAAAGGCATGTATTTTAAGATACTATACTATAGTTTCCTGTATTGGCCTTCGTGGTTTTTAATTAGGAATGGGAAATATTTTGACCTAGTGTCATAATTACATTTTCGGTAAATTTTGAAAGATGAAGTACTTGGTTTAACTAAATTTAATGCGAGCTATTAATTTAGTTGGTTTCATTAAGTCTAAAGATAAATTAAGCTGTTTTCTCAATGAATGCCCTGATACTAAGCTTCATAGTGCTTTGTTATTCGCTTTTTCATTTATTTTAATCATGCAATTTATACTGCTCGTTCCATCAGCTGCATTCCAATCTTTGTACGAATACACTAAACGTTTCGCTTCGGCCCCTCTCTGGCTAAGGTGCTCTTGGGAACTCTGGCATTGAATTTACCATATTAATTTATAAATATAC
This sequence comes from Ischnura elegans, assembly GCF_921293095.1. Classification (NCBI taxonomy): domain Eukaryota; kingdom Metazoa; phylum Arthropoda; class Insecta; order Odonata; family Coenagrionidae; genus Ischnura; species Ischnura elegans. Next base: position 88,579,238 of record NC_060248.1, read on the forward strand.
TATGGTTGAGAATCCCTAAATTTATGATCATTTCAGTTTTCATTCTAAATTATATTCTTAAAGTTTGGGTTGCGAGATTTCCAATTTTTTTTACTTGCTGCAATTTCATAACGTAAGGGAAACAATCAACAATATTGTTCACAGTTCAACGTACTTTTAGGCTTCATGGAGACTGCCATGGAGACTGATTTTCGCACAGTAGCATCTTTTCGCGCATGGAACAATTTATCTAACTACTAATTATTCTCTCTTGAATACATCTTTAAATGGCTGGCCTATGGAGCCTTAGGTATTGAAGAAGCTAAGATTTTCATTATTCCAACTTTTTATTGTTCAGATATCATTTTACCAATCTTTTTTATTTTACCTTCGTTTGAACTACTGACAGCCAATTAACTCTAATTCAGTGGGAATGTTTCTTCATAGATATAAAGTTTCTCAGTATATTAGCTAAACTGTAGTTATATTTTATTCAGAAAAAGAAGTCATCCCAGGAAACATGAAGTATCCTGAAATATTTTCATCAAAATTAATTTTCCATTTGGCTTTTTTAATTAGCGCTCTCACTTTTCCTAATTTATTGCTAAGAAAAACTTTATTTTGTATACAGTTAATGCTGAAAATATTTTTATGGAAAAATCAATTATAAATACTTTGAAATAGGTTATATTTGTCTTATAAGAGGTAATTACCTCAAGTCAACTGAGATATTTATCAGATATAACCAATGGAAAAAGAATAATATCTGATTACTATACGTTGCGGTCTAGTGCTCAATGATTAGAATGTTCGTCAAAGGGTTTGATCAAAGTGGTGAGGAAATTTATAATGCTCGCAGGCGATGAATTTATTCGCAATGATACTTGGCCCAATGATAGGAAATTCCTACTTGGACAGAAAACCATATTCTTTAGGCTTATAGTTTAGAGAGAAACTTATAACATATATTGATGCAGCTTTAGGATGTGATGGATTCGCTCGGTTCATGCGTTCGATCTCTATAGAATTTTGTAGGCCTCGAAGGGTGTACAACGTAGGGCGGATCGGAAAAATCGATTTTTTTCAAATCCATCTGGCCCAATGAAAAAAAGTTGTGGGACCGATCAGAAATAAGGCCTAAAAAATTTAAGACCTCTAGGTGAACCCCTGACCCTCGCTCAAATGCGATTTAGGAGGGGAGGGTCAAAATTCTAAAAATTCAATACTTTATGGTCATTCCCTATTGATTTTGCCGAGTTACTGTCCTTTAAGAGAAACATTTTCGTGCATTTTGACGTATCTGCCACCGTTTAGCCACAAAATGCCTAATTTGAGTCCGCGCCCGCGAAGAAAATATTCCAACGCCCACGCAGCGTCGCGGATACATGAGCCGCAGGCCGATTCCTTCCCCTCCCTGCTCGATTCTCCCCCTCCCTCGCCTCCAATACAGCAAAATTCATCCCGCGTGTGCTGCTACGAGGTCGTTTATCTTTGATAATATAAATCGGAATATGGAAGAAGGTAATAAAGGAAGCGTAGTGAGACGACTTGTCCCTTATTAGGCGCCTCGTCGGAGTTAAACAAATCGATGTTACCAACTTTTATAGAAGTAATGAAATATTTTTAGATCCGAGAACGCAGGAAAGGAGCCTACGGCCTATGAAAAGTCCTCGTGAGTGGCTATAAAGGTGTGCGAACTTTGGATGTGCGCTTCAATTCCGGCATTGTTCGACAGATGTAACTAAATGAATTTTGGGCGAAGGCCGCTCGCCTCCCCTCCCCGCACGCCTCTCCCACGCCCCAAATGTACCAAAATCCACACCACGTACGTCTTTCTTCGTTACTTTACGTAATATTTAATGTTTCAGTATCGTCTGTGGAGGAACAATCACGACAGAATTACTCAATTATCTGCTTTCCAATCTGTATTTCTTATGTATATCAATTTTCCGATCCGCCCTAGACTGTACAGCAATGTCCTCATCTACCAGACTAAAGTTCGCGGGTTCCAATTCCATTTGGATTGACTATTTCCACCTCTCAGAATATGGATTTGTATGATATTCAATCGATAATAATTTCATTTCAAGAGAGGATCTGATGAACGTATTTTAATCAAAGACGAAGTTATTATCATTAATAACATTTAATCGGTCTAGGAGGACGTATAAGACCGGCGCTTATTTTAAAAAAAATTATCCCATTTAAGAATTCGCGGTCTCAAAATGTGCGCATTGGTGAGAACAATATTATAAAAAGTTTCATATTCGTACGACGCGACGTCGGATAGCCGTGCCTGAGGCGCCTGTGGTACATAAATGTAGTTATTTTTAATGTAGAGTTTAGAACTTAAGTCTATCAAAATTATCAAGGCATATTAATTACACCCTGGCCAACATTTGCCTCTATCTCAGTATTCTCTTGGATACGAATGTTTTATATTTGAGATGGAAATAAGTGTTAACAATGTACATCACTATTTTACACGGTCTTAAAAACTCAACGTTAATAGCGTAGGTTTTAAAGGAGTAATGCGTAACTAAAAAGACAAAATACAACTGATCGAGAGAGAGGGATGCCTCTTATTATTTCCCATGTCAAATCGATCTAATTGAGCTGAATCTTACTGAATTTCTCTAATTTTCCAGACACGTGGTTTGTTGATCGTATTTAAAAGTGTAAGCATAGATCTCATTTTTAGGTTTCAAAAATAAATATTTCGTGAGGCATTCACCTGTTAAAAAAATCCTTTTATAAAAAAATGACAAATTATAGTGCATTCTAATCTTTGTAACTCTTGTTCTAATTAAGAAAAAGTTAAAACTTAAACCGTATGGTAAAACTCATAAATTGATCTATCTGAGAATATGTTATTGATACTTCATCCTAACGTTGTAAAATGTGTTCATGAATCGAAGTTTTGTGAACATCGGAGAACTTTCGAAATATCGGTGATAGATTTCATATGAGGGGATGATAGGTCTTAGGGTACAAGTGAGTTTTTACTAAACATAATAAGGCACAGAAATAGGTAAAGGAAACAAACGAGATCTACTACATGTTTAGTTTTGCGTTTGATTTTCCAGTCGGTGTTAGCACAGAACAGAGACTCACTCGTACCCCTTGGCTGTCAAATGCTTGTAGATTTCTTTTAACAATTTCGGTACCAAAATATGTTCAGAAAAAATCACTCGTACCCCTATACCTCTCATCCTCTCATACGAAACCTATCACCGATGTTTCGAAAGTACTCCGATGTTAACAATACTTCCAATCATGAACACATTTTGCAATGTTGGGATGAAATTTGACTAGCATATTTTCAGATAGATCAATGTAAAGTTTTACCATAGCGTTTAAGTTTTAACTTTATCTTAATTAGAACAAGAGTTGAGATGTTAAAATGTGTAAAATGATTTTCCAGTCGATTTCAGCGCAGATCAGACGCTCACTCGTATCCCTTAGCTTTCAAATTTTTGTAGATTTCTTCTATCAATTTCTGTTCTCAAGTCTGTTTAGGAAAAAATCACTTGTACCCCTTAGCCCAGTGGCGTCGCCAGGATTTTGAAATGGGGGGAGGGGGTTTACCGGAGACTTCGGGGCCCTTCAGAGGTGTATGGATAACAGCATAGGGAAATGGGGATCCTCCTCCCGGTAAGTATTGGAATTTTTTTATGATGAAAATGTGATATTCCGAACTCGAAAATAGTAATTTTGCACGAGTAGTTATTAAAAGTTATTATATTGTGGCCATCTGACTCGTTTTTTGTGCCTCTTTTAAAGGCTCAAGAGGGGTGGGGTTGTCACCCGGAAATCCCCCAACCGTGGCTACGCCCCTCATATGTAATTTCTCCTAAGCATTAATCCCAAGAGCACTCAACGAAGCCCATTTGGTATCCATGCAGCGGTATTATTTGTGTGACTGTGGCCTGTTACTTTACCGTCCTTTGCCTTTCTCTCCATTCCCTCCCTTCTTGCAACCAACTTACGCGTCTGTCTGTCGCCATTGACCGCCTTGCGTGTGCTTCGCTTAACACTTCCCTGGCGTCTACTGTGGCGCCCCCAGAACGTGGTGGAGTGTATCCCAACTACTCGGACGAAGATGACGTGGACTTCGGGGATGCAAGTGGAGCCTCCTATCGTTTGGAGGACGAAGACGGTACGGAAAATTAAAAAAAAATTCAATTAAAAAGTCTTAGGAAATGTTGCACCGTGTCTGTCCTGTCACCAAAAGCACTCCCGAGTTTTGCCACCACCTTGCACTGAGTGTTAGATGCTGCTTGAATTAGCATGTGTTACCTTATAACTGGAGTTCGTTAAAAGAAAAACCTTGATTTTTTTATCTAACTTAGGGTTTATTTTATTTTAAAAAAATGCATCGCCGAATCCATTATTGCTTGAACCCTCAAATGTACCATCAAACCTTGCATGGATGTGGACGTTTTGTTATAGACTACAGTTTAACATCCGTATAAAATTTAAAAAGTTACCATTTTGATATTTCAAAGTGAATCTTTGGTAAAATATTTTTGCAGTGCCTCAATCCGGTAGTAATCTCTTGCATACACAAGTCTATTTTCTCAGCAGTTGGAAAAACATGAGCACGCTTCAAGAAAGAGATTAATTTTCCTTTTGGTTGAATGAGATCTTTGTAATTCACAATTTGAATCAATGAAGTTTTGATTTTAGCTCCGAATATCTCTTTTTCGAATTGTGGCCTTATGTTATCATTGAAACTTTTGCATGACTTTGCATGGATGTCTTTCCTCTTTTACATCAGCTTGTATCCTAATAATTTCGATGTGTACTTTGAAGAGAAGAAAATCAAGCTATCTGTAACAAATTATCATTCCAATACTTCAGAGACCAATGAATGTTTCATATTTGACAACATTAATGTATTGAATTAATGGAAAATATTCTTTGAAAACCCTTGATGCCTTTACCTTGCCTGGCTTGCGGTCTTTCTAAGGAGTCGATTTCTTCTCCTTCTTTCCATCCTTAACCTACATTATGTTGGTAATGCTTTTTCGGGCGAATACCTAACAATAATTATGAGAAAAAGCTAATTATTACTATGAGATGAGTATGTTCAGGTAAGAGATAGATTTACTGAGTATTTTTCCTATCACTTGAATTTCCGTCTTTCGGGATACTGAACTTCCGTCTCCAGTTACCAGCAAGGTCTCTTACGAATTTCTAATAACTCGCTCATTTAGCCTTCAATTATGTAATTCTACACGTATAAAATCTACCTTCTTGTCAAGTTTTTGAGAATTTAGGGAGTTCCGCATGTAAACCGTGATAAGAAGACGGAATAATAATAGGCAATAGGGTCTGATGATAACAATCACCGAGGGACAAGTAGATGGCAAGAACGGAAAACGAAGACCTTGAGCAAAATATATACTGAACAGGTAAAGAAAGATGTGAAAGAGAAAAAATACGTAAGTGTGAAAAGATTAGCTGACAAAAGAATTCAGTGGAGAGCTGCGTAAAATCAATCTTAGGATTGCTGACCGAGGGTGATGATAATGATGTACTCCATGCAACAAATTATATTTCAATAGCATATAGTATTAGCCTTGAAGGATAACCTGATTAAGGCTACCATTAAATAATTATATATTGTGATTTTACTTGAAGATACATGTAGCTCGTGTAGTAATACGAGGGCTATCTCTTAACAGCGTAAGTTTACTAGAGTAAGGACTTAGTAATAGTTTATTTTTTGACTCATTGACTTCAAATTTTTTACAACAATAATTGCTCTACACTCTCTTTGGTGAGAAACCAAGGATATTCTATTTCCAAAACCTTTTTCACAGACTTAGAAGTAGCACATGACTGGGCCACAACATGGTATACCTACAAACAAAAATTATGTTCCAAACAGCATCAAATTTGGTTTTGTTTAGGGCATACTTTTTTCGCAGGGTAAAGGAAGAAGGGAGGTGCTGAAATATTTCATGGTACCACTTCCGGTATAGAAACACCGTAGAACTATATAAATATGTAGATGCCTCAATAGAACCAAACGTAAATGTTAAAAAAAGTGGGAAGGATCTTTCAAATCTATTCTTTTTCAAATAATACGAATACTGCCGTAGGCTAGGATTTCTTGAACAATTGAGGATAGATATCTCTAGGAGTGACAGGGAAAACATTATCTTAGAGCCACACTGTATTTCCAGGCCCGACAGAAGCGATAAATTAAGATATATATTTCGCCGAACGGATAGATATGGGAATTTGTTTATCCCCCAACCATAAAGGTTAATATATGAGAGCCACAGTTTTATTTGAGAATTTTATTTTTCTACGGAAACGGCTGGTGTCCTAACACCGCCTGCCACACGCCTTTTTAGGCGGCTTCCGGGTACGGCTGGGAAAAATACCGACCGAGAAGTATCTGAAATACAAAATACCGCCCAAAATGTATTTTGAATGCAAAATACAAAATACCTTTGGCTTGGGTATTTGAAAAACAAACTAAAAAAATGTTATTTCATTTTCATGTCATTTCACTTTTTAAAATACAAAATACATTTGTATGGAAGCTAAGAGATATTAAAAAAAAGTATAACCTGCCTTGGCTCGTTATGGATAGTTGCAAATATGAAGGAAACGATTCCAGCGAAAACCAAGTAGTCTCTGAAGCATAATGTTACAGAAGTGTTATCAGAGCTACATCAAAAGTATTTTTAAATGTATTTTTTAGAATGAGAAATTACGAAAAATCTGTATTTGAAGTACAAGATACAAGAAACATTCAGATCGTGTATTTTGAATACCAAAAATAAATTACAAATGTATTACAAATACGCATTTTAAAATACTTGAACGCGAAATAATGCCCAGCCCTGCTTGAGGTGTGGTATTTAGATGTAGATATCATAAATGCCAGGCTCTTTTTAGCTCAAGTTGAGGGGGATTGAAGTGTTGATGTTGACGTAGGAGTGTGGTAATACCCCGCCGTGCCCCGCACAATGTAAATTGCTATAGGCTTCCCTCTAAGCTTCACGTGTTCGCTCGCGTGCACATGTGCCATTTACCCTTTCCCTCGGCTCCCTCGCCCGCCCCAATTCTCCAAATCTCCCGACGCAATGCCGTCGGCACCCGTTCCACGCCGCACGCCCAAACATCACCCACATCACCAGCACGTACGTCTACCATCGTTTCATCTCGCAAGACCTCTCGATGTGATGACGTCAATAGGAATTTATTATACGCTAGTGGATTGAAATGATCACTTTGCCTCTCCTCGGGTGCCGTGCGCTTAATAATTGACGGTCGCAGCTGCGCAACGGAGAGCGGCGCACTGTGAGACGTCGTCGAAGGATGCTTAAGCCAGTAACCGTGCATCTCTGCTCTTCTCCAGCATCACGGCTAGTTTCCGGGCAATAACAAGCCGCCTCGTTCCTCTACATCGCGTAAAAATTAAGTGGGTCACGTTACGCGCCTCCTAACCGTGTCTGGAAAAGTATCTTTAAACTCGAGAGAGGTACGACGAGGAATATTTAATTCATTTCAATTCGCATTTATTACGGGTCTCCGTGTTCGTGTGCAGTGATTGCTCATCCATGTTTAAAGAGTACGTATGTGATACAAAAACTAAAAAGTAAAAATGTGGATAGAAACGAAATGAGAACTGTGTTATCAAGTACAAAAAATAAGTTTGAAACGTACTCTTGGCGGCCTAAAATTGAACCAAGATGTTTATTATTTATGTACTATCTTAGGCCGTGATATGTTAAACAATGATGATATACTTATATCATTCCGATTCGTTGGTTAAAAGTATGGTTGCATTTACATGCCTTTCTAGATTATTTTTCGGTAATTTTTTATAGTTTAAAATTAAATACAATACTTTCTCTGAGCAGTATTACATAATAATGGTATAAATGTTTTCTTTGTGTGTCAGGAAGGTATCAGCATAAACTCATTTTTCCTCAAATCACACCTAATCACAAATTGGGCATAAATTTTAATCACATATGGAAGTAGTATTTCACACACAATATATATCAATTTAATATTTATTTTCAATTATGACATCAACTTCAAGTTCGGGATACAACAGGAAGAATATAAAAAAATGGGGCCTGACATTAATCTCTAAGAAAATCCACCGTAAAACCTACGGCAGTGAAGATATTGTAATTTTGGGAAACACAAGTTAAAGTTTCTTGCATTTATCAGTATGGTGCAGACTGTTGGATTCTTGAAGTTAGCAATTGAGAAATGTATGTTACAAAGCAGGAAGGTCATTGAAATGTTTAACCATTTACGTTGAAGTAATAATAACATCATAATGAAAAACAATATATACGGCAATGATTGATACAACTATGCTTTTTGGAGCAAATTTAATGGCCATAAATGAGAGAAAAAACATTACACGCAGCAGAAGTAGAATTATTGCGGACACTGGCTAGAAAGTCTAGAGTAGAAAGCGAAATGAATGAAGAAATAAGAAACGTCATCGATGTAATGATGGATATTGTGGAGAATCTGGAATGTAGAAGATTACGATGGCTTGGAAACATCCCAAGAATCGGGGAAGAAATAATTCCGAAGCATGTTTTCAAATAGACTCCAGAAGGCAGAATGATAAGCGGAAGGTCTAAGTAATGGTGGTAGGGAGTAAGGATGGAGATGAAGGGAAGGGTTAGAAGTGAGGAATATATTTGACCGGAATGGGTAGAGAATGGAGATAGGGTGAGAAGCATTCACTTTTAGGAGAGCAATAAATACCGGTCACCCTGATTCAATGTCAACCCTTCATGCTCATTGCCCAGCAATGTCCCTTGAGCAAATAAAACTAATAAAAATAATGGCTATGTAGTCCAATCTTGGTATTCCTCCAGATCAAATTATACCATATATCAGAAATGTAATTGATATTGTTAGGGGTACGAATTACGTTTAATTATGATGATTCATGGATATGTTGTTTTTTTGGGAAAACAACTTTAAAATGGAATTTCAAATTTTAAAAAAAAATCCTTTTTGTACGCATAACCGCCACGGTATTTGTCTTATCTTAGTTTCTCGAATAATTTTCCTGTCTTGCGTCAGCGCCTTATTCACTCCGTCTCCTTAAGCATCGCGAGTATGAGGGTCACGAGGCCTTGAGGGAATAATGTAGGACGAGGAGTGGCTCACTTGTTAATCTCCTCGTCAGCGCTCTCACCCTTGGCCCTTCCCGCACCAATCTCTCCCTTTCCACGCCTCCGTATTTCCCTCAAGTGTCTCTTTGATCCTGCGCTTGCTTAACATCAGTTGCTAAAAATGATCACTATTATGTAGCATGCACCGCTATAAATAGTGTATGCACCTATCCCGGGCGTCATCGTATTGGTGTTTGCTTCACTGAAATCAATGCCATGAATTCATCATTCCCTCTCTAAGAATGAAACCACTGGAAATTGATCATCATTTTCCTTTTAAATGCGTAGGATATACGTTCAAATTTAATTTTGTGCATCTTACAGTACAGCATCGTTAGCCCTCTGGACCGAGTTCATTGATAAACATAATACGATGACTTATGCTAGACTGTGTGGCTAGATCAGTGGTTTTAAGAGGAGGATAAGTGTGAAAATCTTTGGAGGAGCATAATAAATCCCGACATTTCTCCGAGAGAAATAAATTTCAAGGCTCTTGAATATTTTCGCAAAGGTTTTTCATTTAATTTTTCGAATTTTTATTTTTTTAATGGACGGACGAGAATTTATTTTTTCTATGGACAACGAATTTTGAGGCAACTGGAAACGCAAGCAAACACACGGGCTACTCCTTGCATACGACTTTCTTTAGTCTAGTTGTATATCTTTCGTCTTCGCCTAGTCTTTCCGACAAACTCAAGGTGTTGTAGTTATCGGAAATAATGTATCGTATTTGATAGCGGTTATAACAATCAACCAGTGCACTAACCAATAACTATCAATTTCAATCTATGGTTTAAACTTTCGGTAGATACTCGCTGCTTCTTCATGTGCAGTCCCATGCATGCAGTAAAAAATGAAAAAATTAATATTTTAACTCTGCCCAGCCCGTCGTTATTCCTTAACTTTGTGTTGTACCAAGTCATGTGATGACTACTATTGTCAGCACCTGACTTGGTTTTATGCATTTATAATCACATGCTCATAGTAATTTTTTTGTAATATTTATACGTTAGTATCTTGAATTCTTCACTCTGTAATAACAAATAAACGAAAAAATCGCGAACTATAGAAGGAATGGCAACATTGTGTAATAACCATGGAGTCAGTAGATTGATCACAAAAATGCGGAGTAGTGTGCTCTACAGATTTTATCATCCAACCCATCTTTTCACATAAAGTTTGCTTTTATGAAAGTAACACGTCTAAATTAACTTGTAAAATATTTCTTAAGGCATTGTTTGAGTCAAAATCTAAGTTACAATTATCAATCTGTTGAATACAATAAATTTCTTCGTTTAATTCGTAGGACATGCGCTCAAATATCAGTTTTTCTCAGCTCATACATTTATTATTGAGTTAAAAGCGTTATTGCTGAATATTATATCATAAGGATACGATAAACTCTTCTCGGGATACCGCGCAGGTAAGATAATGTAAGGTGCTCTAGGAGTTTATACATGTTGTTCGCCGGGAAAGTGTAAAATCTTACATCACAAAGGATTATTTACGCATTCTAATTTAGGACATTTTCCTATTTAAGTGAGACTATTGGTGGCCTTCTGCAACAAATTTAATCAGAAACCTTTGAGAAAGTACTCAAGATCATTGATATTTATTTTTTTGAAAATTTTACGAGAATTGTTGAGCTCTACTAATACTACTAATAATACCATGCTACACATTGCTTTAACATAAAACTGTTGGTGTAGCTGCAATTGGCCATGTTTTTATGAAACGGAAAATTCGTCCCTCAGTTATCGCGTCTTTCACTTCACCCTCCGCATTATCATGCAACTTGTCGCTCATACTTCCACTAACCTGCGTATTCGCACCCGAGATTGCTTCATCCTACTCTCCTTTGGAGTTTCTCATCACATCCTGCTCTCTTCCCTAATTTGTCCCCGACGACCGGCAGCGCAATTTGTCCTTCATCCCTTGAGTATGGGCTTATGGGAAGATTGAAGCAAGCCCGAAGGGTTTGTCAGCGACGAAGTTTCGGCGTCCTTAGTTCAATACTCGGGATCCAAGCAGAGTTTCATCTTTTTAAATCGCCACAAACGATAACCCTTGGACTATAAAACCCTACAATAAGCGTCTCGAGGTGAAAAGAGGCTTCTCAGGCCCTAAATATTTTCCATCCTTTTATCCCTTCTATCATTTAAAGATGAAGTGACTTTAAAGCTGCCATGTTTTCAAGTAAATATTTTTTTGCTGGGGAAAGCCTAGCTAACAAAAATCCAAAAACTGCGAAGGGACCAATTGGAAAAGAACTGGCTTTCTTACCCTGTATGTATTAAACTCAGACATCTCTGCCTTAGTCTGAGGTAAGGTACTCAAAAACCATCGGTTTGAATGGCTGAGTAACTTCTATTTTTGTTCATAATATTAGTATCCAAACCTTACACCTTTGCCTCCCCAAAAGAATAGGAATTTTCTTTCAGACAGGTAAGATCTAAATGAATTATTTTCAAAAAGACAACTATTAAATTAGTTAATCCAAACGTTTATTTTTCCATCTCCTGATCCCTTGGCAAATGTAGGAAAATATAAGCTAAACGGTTATTAATTTAAAATATACAATTTTTTAAAACATTTTATCAGTTTAAAATAACATTTTTTAGTTTTCTTCGCGGATATATTACATTTTTTAATTACCCAAGCATTAGAATGAATAGGGTTATATCAAATAATTTTCCCTCAGATTGAAATTTAAGTCGTAGTTTGTTTTGATTTATCCTTCGAAATGCATAAAAGAAGTTAAATCTGAACCCAGTCCCTATAATGTGTTTTGTTTTAGACATAAAAATTTACAAAACTAAGAGTGTATAAGGATTTGAACTTCGAGAGAGGGGAAAAGTATTCCAATAACACTTCAATCTCTTGACGGCTGTTTCAAAATGAAGTTTCCCTTTCTATTCTCTTCAATATCTTCTGATAAAATATTTTAATGATACTTTCTCTACATATAGATGCGTGCTTTATCGTGTGTATATGTTCTGATATTCCAGTTTACGGTCTTTTCGTCAATATAACTTCATGTTTATATCATTTGATCCATCATTATTTATAGTTACACTCTTCGTCATGTATTTTTGCCGACAAGTATTCGTGCCGTCATGTTTATTTCCATTTTTTAGTATCCAATCAGTCCCTGTCTCTCTGCCTCATTCCATTTCTTCTGTCAACTCAATCTCTAACTTCGGTGGAGTGGAAGGATCCCAGATGCGAGTTTTGACTTCCGAGTATGGTATATTGGGATGCAAAGGGAAAAGTGAGTTTGATGAAACCAGTGGCGGCGGCGACGGGAGAAGGAGATGAATGTTTACTCTCGGTTTTCATCACCGGAAGGGTCTCCGATTGTTTTATTTGTCGAGCGGATGACTTCAGGGCCTCCGCTCCGCATTGCCACTCGACTCTTTTCATTTCTGCTCCAATCTTTAACCCCGTATCACCTCTAAGTCCTCTGCGGATGATTTTCCTGCAAATGGTCTTTTCGTCAATATAACTTCATATATATGTCATTTAATCGATCATTATTTATAGTTTTCCTGATTTAATATTTTAAAAATCAAAACAGCTTTGGTTCATCAAAAACAAAATACAAAACGTGGCTCCATCTCAGGATAACATTTCCAAAATGGAGGTATTTCCCCAAATGGAATAAATATAATTTATTAATGCCACTTTTTTACTTTTTGAATGACAAAACATTAAATTAACCTGTTCCATTACCTATAATAGTACATTTCCGGGTCAAATTATTCAATATTTTCATTTGAAAATTCCATACGCTATAAACTTGTCACAAATAGTTAAGTATTTTTACGTATCTCAGTTTTTTTAATCAGTGAAGTCTTAACTTTCTGGTAATCAATTCATGCCCGCCTTGATTTTCCTACATTTATTTTATCAAATGCAAGTATTCATTTTCAATTACTTAAAAAGATTCATTTGGTATTAAATCTGTCCTTATTCATGTAGGTCTGAAATATTCATATAAAAAGAATAAATACTTCTTATCGACATTTAAAAAAATATTCATTCAACTTACGTGTTCAAGTATTCACCAACAAGTATTGGTACTGTTGTGCCTTTAAGCTCGGACTTAATACTGTACTGGAAGTATGTGAGGAATATGATTTAATTCCAGAGAATCTTCAACACATCGTGATGCATTTTTATGAATCGTTAACTTTTTCTCTGGAGACTAGTCACAAGGTTCGCGGGAAGCGCAGTCATTTCTTTGTGCTATCCTATGGAAACGCAATTTCAGCACACATGTCTTTATAGGAGATGCCTAGCATCAAAGGGGCTCACCGCTGGCCGCGGAGAGGCATTTAAATGCCTATATTCCTTCATTTTCACATGCCACAAACTATTTAAAAATTTCGTTCTTCCGGAGGCTATTTTTTATCAGTTTCTTCAGCTTCATGTACCTGCTGAATCCAACGCATCGTTCGTATCGCTATTTTCTGTGGCGTGTTAAAAAGTTAAAGAAACGGATCGTTTCTCAAGAGACCTCGAACCTATGTAGAACGAATGTTATTTCGATCGAAATGCGTGCAATGCTTTGCTTAAAAATAAATCATTCTATCTTATTTTTGGCATTATTACCGCATTCAATGACTTCAAGTTCAATTGATGGATAAATTTCTTGATGTCGTTCTTAAAGAATGGGCTGCAATTTAAATCTCTATCGACTTCAGAATATTTTTAGTTTTCTATCAAAACAAATGGGGTGTAGATTTAATATTATTCTCCTATTTTGAGTTCATATGCTGTTACGTCACATTTACTGCATTTTTTTAATAATTTCCATTGGTTTTCTAGTACTTCCAGATTCGTGAATTAGCGTACATTGCTAGTGTGCCTTAAAGGAAATAAATAATAGGGTATTGGTCAAGAATGTGGAAGTAAAACGATAGAGATTTTGACGGAGCAATTATATTTGCATTTAGCTGTATCTTTATGACGATTACCAACGTTTTCCTCATCGTTGAGTTGATTAGTTACGTACAGGTTAGAAAATTGCATAAGAAACATGGATTCCTCTATCGGAACTTTTTCGGCTTTTAGGAGACCATTTTAGATTTTTCTAAACCCTAAATGGTGATACGTATTACAATTTTATGACTGTCATGTTTTCGGAGTAAAACTTGCTTGATGAATTGGCTATATTCTTAATGTTGAAGTAACTTTTACCCAAAAATAACTTTATTTTCTTCTTGCATCTTCTATTTCCCTGCATCAAAACTTGAATATTATTCATTGATTTCAATAAATTCATGTGTCACAATAAACTTAGAGTAAATACACATGCATGTTCAAAGTGATGTCCGAACTGCTATAAATAAGTTTTAGTATATGGAGAATTAATATAAATGGGCTCGTTAAGATATAAAATAATGATATTCGTTGTACATGCATGTCACCATTAATTTATCCTGTCTTGGAATTGATTATTGCTTTTGTAATTGTTATTATTTATTTTCCTGCAATAATTTTCACATGTATTTGAGCATGCTAGACGGTATTCCAATTTTAAATTTGCTTTTGTGTTCTAATCTGCTTTTGCTATAGAAATAATTTTCCCAATGGATGTTGTTTTGGTTATATCGGCATGTTTTAATGAATAAATAATTTATAATCGAATGAAATGTAAGTGACTTAAAATAAATAAAAAATGCATAGTTAAGAAATATATCTAAAAGTATTTATTCAGCTAGAGTTCAGAGCATAAATATTTATATCTTTCGACACTGTTGTCATGATTGACGTGCATTTCAAAGTTTTATAAAAAGTGTAACGATCCACGAGTTTTATATTCCAAATTGACTCGTTTTCAAACCAGACTAACTAAGCATTTTGTGTTCGTTATTTCTAAAATTTCAGATTCGCAACGCTACATATACAATGCAACAGACAACTCTAAAGGTAAATGCAATGTGACTTTTCTCTTTTCGTCTAGCTCACCGTGACGTATTTTCATTACTGTGATGATTTTAGCATATTTTATGTGAAAAATTTTCTTTTTAATGTAGATAAGACATCACCTATGTAGAAACACTTCTTTTGTTTGCATGAAATATTTGTATATAGATGCTCATTCGAGAATCCTATTTAATTGCACTAAGCATTATAAGTGAACGAAGACTATTCAATTAAATTTTAATTGAAACAGCTATAAAGACGTTTAATGCTGTAGCTAGTCATTGTACCCTATTTTAATTCTGTGTCTGTTAATTTAATATATTCACGTATACTCCGTAGTGTCATTTTCTCTGCTTTACCTACCACAAATTGTGTGGTTGTACTCCAATTAATATTTTCTAAATAGCATGGGCACATGTTCTTTTCGACAATATATTTCGTGAAACGACTGTATTATTATTCAGTACGTACTCTCTATTATTACCATGCGAGGGAGGGCTCCCTGTTTCCCATTTTACTCAGTAAGGACCTCCAGTTTTATTTATTCACTCGAATATGACAGCTGAATGGCTGGTAAAACTGTTGTTATACGGAGAGGGAAAACTCCAGATAAGTAAACATTGTCATTAAGAGAACCCTAGTATCATAATGCAATAACATTTTAAAATAAATTAATGGGAATTTAGACTCGCTGGTCTCTCTTTCCGTTATAATTCTGCTAAAAAAACTTTGGAAGGAATATATTATTTTCCATATTTTTTTCAATATTTTTTCATATTTTTTATTTCAAATAAAGTTTATGTATTAATTATAAATATTCACATAGGCGTTACATAACATCCATAAGACAGTGAATTTATGCTTCTCGATTACCATTTGATGAAATAATTTTCGTATTAATTTTGAGTTCATTTTAACGTAATTGTATCTTACTTTAAATGCTTTCTTGTATATTTTGTAACATTTTACACTTTTAATACCTAAACATTTTATGGGAAATTTTATATTTTACATATTTTCTGAGAAACTATTTCGTTATTATATTCGTTGATGTGGCCGGCTATATTTCTTTACTGCAGATATGTTTCTCGTGCGATGGTGTCGGCCTACAGCAATGCTACTAAAGAACGAATGTTATGAGTTTCATGGAAGTTGATATACTCATAAATCGCCATTTCAATTACTATTTACCGTGAACATAAATATTATTTAAATTTAGCGAATAATTTCATCAATACCTTAAGATCATTATTATAAGATTAAAGAAGTTGTTGAAGTGTTACGAAAAATGCTTAAAAGTGAACGGCGATTGTCTAGAGAAGTTAAGTAGGCTTGTAGACAGCTAAAAGTGCCAATGAAATGTGTTTTATATGAGTATATTTTTTTATAAGACCTAACGGACCTTACTTTATAAATATACCTGGTGGTATATAAAATTTCTCAGAAAATGAAAAGGCATAGCACAAGAATAAAAATATACAAAATGATGATGTAATTCCGTGTCAGTGAACTCATTTCTAAACATATTTGGTCAAATTGTGATTGAGAAGGATAAATTCGCTTTTTGATGTAATTCATGCCACGCCTGTGCTCATATTTTCACGTCTGAATAATATAAATTCACGTTCTCTCTCGAGTTATAAATCGTTATCATTTTTTTCGAAGCAAGCTATACTACTTCACTTCTGTAATTTTTTTAGAATCAGTCTTGGCGGGAGTCATACTTCATTATACTGTGAACAACTAGAAGTTTGAGTGGTATTTCTCTTCGGGATATCTTTTGCTGCGCTGCGGCCGTGGCGGGCGGCCTGGTTGGTTATTTCGTCGACGGGCGAGTGCGATATGAATCGGAGCGGAGGAAGCGCGGCGCTCTGCGACTCTCGTCAACATTCCTAGCGCTTAGTTTCCGTGACGTGAATCCACTCCGACAGGAAAAAATATGAAGATCGTTGCCCGCGCTCTGACGTCCCACTATTCGTCTCTGCACGTTCCGTCTTTCTCTGCTCTCCCGACCCACTCTCCTCGCCCACACTTTCTTCCTCAAAGACACCCTAGCCCAGTTTCTTACGTGTGGTCCTTTTCATCGAACGTGGGCGATATTTCTGGAAATTTCCATCAAATATATACAAGTATCGTCATGAAAAAATATAAACTCCAGTAGATAATTCCACACATCAGTATACAACTCCACTACCGATGATAGTTTCGACACTATACATATGTCACTTTCAAGGTATTTGCAAGGAAACCTTGAAAATCACATAGAGTGCCGAAATCATGGTATGTAGTGGAGTTGTTAAGTTTGGAATTTGTTATTGAGGTTTATATTTTATCGTGGATACACCGCATTTCCACCGCGTTCGCGGCAGTCAGAAAGATTTCATACAAGCACCATGTTGAATCAGGGTATTTCATTTAATTTTTTTGCGGAATGAAAAACTTCCTTATTTATTTGACAAAATAGTATGCTCTGTATTTCAACAAAATAGTTTATTTTTTGCACCACGTATTTTACTTCATGGATGATGAAATTATATTCCCAACACTTGAGAATATTGAAAGCTCAAGGAAGAATGCTGCGTAATTAGTTAACTACGAAGTGAAAAACTAAAATTCGTTCTCCATGTCTAATTCTACCCATTGATGCCTGAGAGAACTCTCATGATGTACTTTCATACAACTGAAATGGGTTTACAAAGAAATGCCAATTAATAAAACATCCTAATTCAGATTTAAAACGGTGTTGCATATTGAAATTATACATTTCGCGATGCATTTCAATTTGTAATTTTATGCTTGGAATTTATATCTACCACTTGCTTAATTCACATGAATAATTTTGAATGAATAAATAAATTCGGTCATCTAATCTGCGTATTATTGTTATTATAGCTCGGCCTTTCCTCATAGGAGACTTCAAGGAGAAGTTCTGATCAATCATTAAGTCAAATCAGCAAGTGTGATCATAGCATTCCTTTTGGCATAATTGGGATATTGATATTCCCGTTACTTGCCGTCACATATGTACTGAAATTTTTATTAAAATTTTAGTACAGTATTTCAGTAAATATTTATATATACTATGGTATAATTTCTGTAAATATTCGTTCATGGACATAGCAAAATAAGGATCCATGAAGTATATTCTTGTTTTTTTTTGCACAAAGAAGTCCATTTGTAAACTACGTAATTTCTCATAAGATATCATTTTTCCGGCTGTTATTTCTCCGAAGAATTCATCCATTATTCATTAGCTCTTTTACAATTATTTTACTTTATTCGAAAAAGTTTGTTATTAAGCAGTAACGTTTTGATTCGAATCAATAATTCACACTGGTGTACCCCTTTACGAGATCTGAAATTACTTCCTACCCCTCAGAAATAAACATTAGCCTTGGGTTTTTCTACATCCTGCCGCTTCTCCCGTCAGTTTTTTTTCCCTAGGAATCCATGCTTTTCTTCTTTATCCATCCACTCTGTCTCCTCCTCGTTTCTTTATCGCCTCCAATCCATCTTCATCCCCTTCGTCCTCCGCCGCTCACTTCATCTGCTTCCCTCCGGTTTTCCATCCTCGTCCTTCTTCCCACGCTCCAGCGCACTTCTTCGTCTTCGCCCGCTCACCCTCCGACGGCCCCGTTCCCTGCTACTCGAATTCCGTGCCGACCTCCACGACCAACAAAGTGTTCCGGACGCTCCAAACCGAACACTTCCCGTATTGCAATGGTCGTATATACACGGATTTTTAATCGATGTAATTTTTTCTTGTTTCGCCGCCACATGCCTCCGAGGTATACTTCAGTATTTAGGCCGGTCAAATAGTGTATGTTATTCATTGCAAAATATGATTTTCCTATTTTGCGTTAGCTCTGAAAATAAGTAATTATTATTATAATATTCTAGCGATTAAGGTAAGTTTCCATGAAGTGCTAAAGAAGTAATCTGGGAGACTCCCTTTCCTTCCAGCACTACCTTCTTCAATTCACTGTAAGGCCTACTCCCTTTCAATATATCTAAAAATCCTATTCTCTTCCTTGCCCTCCTTCGCTTACCTAACATTCTACCCTCTATCACCGTTTTCAACATCCCCTTCCCGCTGAGTACTCCCTCCATCTATACCATCTGTCTCCTCCGCATTTCATCTAAAAGGTACCTCTCCTCACCCACCATGTCCAGCACTTCGTCCTTCCTCCTCCTCTCCGTCCATTTCACCTTCTCCATTCTTCTCCAGACCCACATCTCGAGTGCCTCCAATCTCCTCTCGTCCTCCTTCCTACTTGTCCACGTTTCCGCACCGTAGGGTGCTACACTCCAGATCAAACTATTTACTAACCTTTTTTTAAAACTCTTACATAATGATCCTGTCTGAAGCTCCTTCCTGTCCATGAACGCCTTCTTTGCTAATGCAATTCGTTTCCAGATGTCCTAGTTACTGTATCTGTTTTCCTCTAATTAGAAGTTATAAATTACCATATTGATATAGGGTCATTTGGTCGTTATTTTTCTTGCTTTGCCATTATAAGCTACAGTTTTTAAAATCAGCGTTTATATCCTCTAAGTATTTCACGTGATTCGTTCCAAAATATACGTGTACCAATAAAAATAAACGCTGAAATATGTCAAGAATGTATTACGTTTGCTTTTCACCGTGCTATATTTTACATTATTTGCACATTATGTTCTCTATTGAAGAAAAACTTTGTTTTACACAATTAGTAATAAATATTTCAAGTATCAGTTGGCAACAACACTTGGGAAGGATGTTATGGTAGCGCAGTATAGTCTCCACTCTACACCCAAATTCTGATGGGTGTGACTCAAGAGTGGCAAAATTTTTAATCATGAGTATTTACATAACAATGGATGGAGATTTCACGCTTTAAAAGGTGTATTTGCAACACAAATTGCTTATTACTGGGCTTTTTCCCACCGTTATGATAACAAAAACGTTATTTCTGGATTTCTCACTAAGGTAAACAAAGAATCCCAATATTTTTAAGTTAATTCATACAAACACCATTGCACTTCATTTTTTTGCTATAATTTCGACTCAATGTTATCGCACATCGGTCTTCGTAGCGATCTAATTGAACATTTATGTGGATGTGTTCTTAATTTGATCTAATTGATTTTGTCGTATTTCGTTTATTTTTAGCTTATTAAGGGTCTGAATTTGTTCATTATCTGGTCAAAACCTATATTACTGTACGTCCAACTCGTTATCGATTCTCTTATATTTTCTGTGTAAGGAATATTTTATTGCATGCTATGAATGAACTCTGCATGTCGATTATTGTGAAATTTTTATTTTTCTCTGCTTACAATTACTAATGAACGGCAAGTAGGAGGCAATATACTAATGAATAACTGATAGTGAATGATTGCTTATGACTTTTTTAGTAGCCTATCCGAACACAGAGCTTTTTAAAATCTCTGGCGCACTAGAGCTCGATGCACTGATGACATTTCCATCGCATGATGCATCCTATTTTGTGTGTATTGTTTGGAAACCCAAAGCATTGAGTAATTTCGTTTCCATTGTAAAACGATCGAAAAATAATGGAAAATGGAACTAATTGTAGTGTACCAAAATTTTCAAAGAGATTTGTTTGAAATGTAATGTAATACTATTATAGTCATAATAATGTTAGCCATGGAGTCACAATATTTTCATCCGGAATGGAGTAAATTAATTGTTAGGCTATTCAGATGCCATTTCCACCTTATAATTACGGCCCTTTTTGTATTGTATATAATATTAAAGAAATAAATACCAAATTCACGTATTTTGATTGAAAAAGTAAGTCTTAATTAAGTAAATGAATAACATAGGAAGTTATATATGGGATAAAAATAAACTTGAATGCATAATATTCCTAGGTGAGCTGCCTCTAGATTATTTTAATGAAGTATTTGGGTATAATTTTCCATAAATATTATTCTTTTTATAATCCAGGATGTCTTCGTAGTTATAGTAATACTGCAATTTTATGTATCAATTTTTTGCACTGTTTGTTATTTTTCTCGTATTTGTAGATATGTTTCCAACATTTTCTGCATTTTTTATTTCCTGAGTTTTTACTCTACCATTCGTAAGTGATGCACTTTGTCTGGGGCATAATTTTGTCTAGATTGTTTGAATATTTTTCTGCGAAGTATTCGATGTAGCCATTTTTAAAAGTCTTTGAAAAACCTTTAGTGCTTAATTTTAGGGCACTTAAATGTATTTATCCGCAAAGATGTCATCCTCTATAAATTTTCTTTCCTTTCATATAAAATTATATAAATTCCTTTCAATTTTTTATTGTTTACAATTTCTATCGAGTACATTGTTGTGGTAAATTTATTTGTGAGTGTTTGTAATTCTTTTAAACAAGGCCGTAGCCAGAAACATCTCTCAGGGAGACAGATTTCTTGGTGAAGAGAATGCATTCTGTAGGGGTTCAAATGGAGGGGGATATACTGTATGACTGTATCTCCCATATCCTTCGAGGGAGGTTTGAACTCCGGCCTTGTTTAAAAAAGTGGCATGATATGATTTCTCATCATTACAAGTAGTATAATTTATCCATGCACATTATATACAGGGATGTATCTTCTATATAAATATCCTTCATTTTGTTTTACTCCTAACTTTCGGTTAATAGTGTGTTACTGGTCCATTTGATGTAAATACCTACCAGCAAATGCTCGAGAATTGTTTTTCCTACCCTGTTCGTAAATATCCTTCATTTTTTACTCCTAATTTTCATTTTTAGTGTGTAACTATTTAGGAACTTCATTCCAGTTTCATCACTATCTCAAAATCGGCTGTTTTAAAACTGGAGCCTCATTGAGCAGTTTCCGTAGTTATTATTGAATGGTTGTTTACCAACTCCAGTAGATTTAGTTGGTATGTTCAGCATTTTACGATCACATTTCATCAAATTCGCGTCATTTAAGTATGGAAACACTAAACATTTCTTTGGGCAAGTATATATACGGTAATTAAAATCTAGCAAATCATTTTTTAATGCCACTGCATAATTTTATTCTGAGAGTGTTCCATTTTCGGAGAACTGAAAATCGTTTAGCGAAATATTGCGAAAAGCGCTTATGCATCAGACCTCAGCCGTTCATTTTGGATAATTTAAAACAGGGAAGAGATAACAGAGAAGGAAGCTGTTCGATACTTTTCTCCGTATATAAACTCCTTTATTACGTTTATTAGGATATCTCATTGCTATACCTGAGTATCACACACGAATCCATCTCTAAAAGTTAATATGCCCTAAAATTATCATTTAAAAAGTTCTGTTTTCGTTGCTAATGTTTTTCATAGAAATATTATATTTTCATCCAATGGCTGAGATAGTGATCATTGCTTCTTTTAACATTTTTTCCTCTTTTCCTTTCATGCTGTTGAGAAAACTTTTTTTCGTACCATTATTTCGTACTTTTCACTATCATAATTAATAGGTGACATGATAATAACACCGCAAGGGAAGTAAGGAAAGTTAAGTAGGTAAAATGGAACACTTACTCATAAAAAAATTTTCAACTAGCCGGAAAACCCAAAAATAACCTAGAAACTAAAAACTCGAAGTAAAATCTTTAGCGTAACGTTACGTAAAATGGTTTTTACGAGTATGAAACACAGTCCCAGAATGGTAATGCATCCTAAAGACGGCATTTTCATTTATCCTATCAAAAAATTATCTCCAAGCAATTTGTTACTACGATTCCCCCAAACATCATGACTAAAACGTGAATTTCATTTGCCTCGCCTTTGCCTTGGTTCACCTTCCAATCCACTCTACCCCGTCTCTCTCTGTCACCCCTTACATCCCCTTGTTCCATCTTCTCTTCGCTTTAGAGAGCAACAATTACGAGCCACTGGACCCTGACAACAATGGCCCTTGCGCCGGCTACAGGCCGGGAGAAGATGATCTCGAAGCGTTTGATTTCATCAGGAAGTTCCGCCTCGACGTGCTGGAGACGCAGTATCCGGGTGTGACGAGGGTCCGAGGGTCGAACCGAATGCAGACGGCTTACAGACTCGAGAGGGACGCGAACCTCATCCTGCCCACTCAGTAAGTCCGCGCCCTGCCCTTGACCCCCGTTCACTACAACTTAACTCGGCGTAACTTGACTTTATACCAACCAGACCCAGTGGCGGATCCAGGATAGGGACAAGGGGTCTAAGTTGGGGTTAAAATTCCAGTAATAGTTAGGTCGGGAAAAAAATACCATTCTATCTAGTGTAAATTGGATACCCAATAGGGGGTTATAGGTCTCTTAGTCTCTACCATAGATCACTGACCAGACCTTTATGTTAAATATCCAACCAGTCAAAGCGCAGACCGAATATCGATCGTGAAATCGGTATAAGATGACTTTGAATTGCTTTAATGGCTGCGGGTATAATTTCTCCAGATGTTATTTTCATTGTTTCTACCAAGAGATGTATGGTAGTTTTTGGATACATTACCGTTTCAAGTTGAGTTGCACCTCTTTAAGTTCTCTATTTTTCAACTTTTTTACATTACGCCAAGTTAATTCAAGTTAAGTTGTTATGAACTATAGGGCTATACCTTGGCCACTGGCGTGATTTGTTTGCTTGCGGGGATCCGGCCGCTTGATGAAGAGGTATTTTGTTTGGATGTAGAAGATAGATATATTTATAAGTTAAGGGATAACATAGAAGCTCTCGACTGGTAAGTATTTCCATCTTTTCAATTTTTTCTAGCCTTAACCAGGTTAGTAGTTTAAATAAATTAGTTATGTTACTCCTAGGAAAGGTGTTGGTCTAAACCGAGCTATGTAGAAGGTTATATCAGATATTTTTGCTTATTTTTGCTCTTAGCTCCCTGAAAACTAAGTTTCGATCGAAACCTAACGCCACGGGTTGAAATGATTCCTACTCTGGAATATTTTGTTGAATTGAACTAGTATTTAATCGCAAAAGTGTAAATTGAGAAACGAGATTCTTTTAGGGATTAATGACCACAAGTTTAAGGTCGGATTAGTCTTTCTATATCTTTCTTAGCTTCAGGTAAAAGGCTATGTTAACATAATGGCCATGGGCTGTTATATTAATGAAAATTAATTTCTTTTTTATTCCCTGTAATCGTCGCTAGCATAGAACTTAACTTAGATCGTTACCTACTGCTACGGATTAGCATAAAATCTACTTCAAAACTTTTTATGGGCATAGTTGTGATTTCCTGAGAATTTCAGATCCTACTCACCCTCATGAAATACTGAATGTTATAGGCAAATTAATTTGCGTATTTCACTTCCCTGCAAACTCGGAAAGAGCCACTTTAGTTCATTGAAACTTCCTCTTTCATTGTTAAATGTCTTACGCATTAAGGAGTTTTATATTTAGTTTTACTATACTAGACAATTTAGACGATTTTTCCCTTTAAATTTTCATTTAAAATAGATATGCTGAAGCTTAGAAGAAAAACCCCGTTTGAAACATTTTCTTGCGCAAAATGAGCTTAAATCAAATAGTAGGACAGAGGCTTATCTGGAAAGATGATGTATCCCACAAATTAGCTTATTTTTAACTTATTATATTTTTTCAGTCGATAATTTTCGTAAGGGAACAATTTACCATAGATTTATATTTTAGAACCTTAAATTCAAATACACTCAGCGGGTATTTTCACCCAGTACTACAGATAAAGTAAATTAAAGTAAAGATCAATTTAAAGTTAAAATATCATGTTAAAGTTGCGTGAAGTTCGTTTGGTAATCTATTTGATTACCTCACCAATATGTTTCTGCTTTTTTTCCTCCGACTCTTTAGCCCCACATTATCTTCGTTTTTTAGCTCGCATCTCTTTAAAGTATGGTTGCAATTAATAGGAGTTGTAATCAATTTAATTTTTATAATATAGGGTCTTTAATTTAAGAATTAAATTGATTACAACTTTTACTAGTTGAAACCATAATTTAAAGATTTAGACTAAGCTATTTATTATAATAATAATATTTAAACTACAATAATAAACTAGCAAAATAAAAAGTTAGGTTATATGTGATAATTAGCACTAATTTGAGGCTCCAGCTATTTTTTATCGAAATAAAATATCTACTATCTCTCCTTTTCTCACGTAATCCGTCTACCTCTCCAGGGATATATTCCCTCTGGGACTTCCACAGCAGTTCAGCATTATCTCCACGTTCCGGATGCGCAAGCTGCCAAAGTCTCCGTGGCACATTATCCGCATCTCGGATGTGAGAGACAGGCCGCAGTTCCTCATCACGCTCAACCCCAGGAAGGAAACGATAGAGTTCTCCATCGTGGGCGCCGGAGGAAGAATGCAGACCCTGTCCTTCAAGAAGGCGCCGGTAAGTCAATCAACTCACTTTAAATTCCCGCTGAGATCATGAAATCATCTCATCCTCTCAAAAAATTGTCATTCATATAACTTTAACGCCGAGTATATCCTTTAATGTATTATAAACTAATTGGTCCCGGCGTGTTATATACATATATTATATCGACGTTAGAATTTTTACCGCTTTGCTAAGTGAAATAAATATCGTTATTGCTACTTGTTCAGTGCTTCCTGATAGATGGCAGCATCGTTCAGAATGACATTAATTGCTAATGTTAATTGTTGTTAATTTTGCTTTTTTAATATCTAATCAACCAGAAAACATTAAATTTAGGCAAAAATTAACGGCATATGTCCCGAGACTCAGGAGGATTATTTGTCATGCGTAGTGTAATCTCTATTTTGGAACCTTTATGGAAACACCCATGATAAAAGAGCACAAATGGTAATAAACAGACTTTCGATTCAGAAGTCAATAAGCGACTAATGTTTCAATATCATAAAAATTATGTGGTGATACAACCAGCACTCTCTCAGGAGTTACTCGCAGGCCAAGGTAGGAGATGGGGGCATATGGAATTGGTGTAAGGGAGTGGTAGGGGAAACAGTACCAATTGTGTTCTTTCATCATGAGTACATCGAACACGCACAAAATCGAGCCTTCAATGATTTTATTCGTACCTAATTAAATCGAAATATGTTAAGGATATAGTTTCACTGTGTACAACTAACAAAATACCGATGCAAAGTTAAAATATCGATGTAAAGGCAACGTGAAGACTGTTTGGTCATCAATTTCATTTCTTGGCCATTATATTTCCAACTGCTTCCCACCAATCCGTTTCTCCTCATGTTAAGCCCCGTATAATAAAAAGTAATGCCAAGGAAATTTCAGAAAATCTTCTTCCCTCTAAGTATGAATATTTGACAAATTTTGTTTTATTATAAATTTCGGAATGTTTTATCGCCTGAAGTGGTTCAAAACAGCTGTATGAATGAAAGAAATCCTCGCGTAGTTCTGACCAAAGATCCGAATCTTTTTTTTTTTACAAAACAAACTTTAAATTGTTGAGTTATTTACATTGGTATGTTTGTGATTCGCCAGTTCTTCTTGTCTTTATCTTTCTTAATCTCACTTTTTTAAGTAATCACTCTTCTCAAGATAATCAGTTCTCAACTTACTTTTGACAATTTTTTGAGTTAATTACAGTTAATATTGTGTTAAAATGAAACAGATATGCGTGCTAATAGTAAGAAATGTGTGCTATTACTATAAAACAAAAGTCACACATGCAATAGCATACCCTAATATTATTCAAAATAGCCAACTTCCAATATTTTTCGGCGTCGCTCTGTTGTCACGCGAATTGTTCATTTAGGTATCATTTTCCTTTATCACGCCACCCTGAATGCCCAGATTTCTGCGGTAAAATTTGATATTATTCAGCTTTTTTGTAACTATTAATTCCAGATATCTAACTGTTAAAAAAAATGTAATGAACACTCAACCACGTAATTAATGAAGAATTGTGTATCCTAAGGTTTAAGATCGTATTACTTCGCTATGTCCGCCAATTAAATGCTCTTCACTTAGATTTCTTGTAAAATTTAATAAAAATCACACTCTCGAGAGGTCGAAAAAAAACTATTTTTGAGACGGAATATGAAGTTATTGGGATCATTATAGAACAATCGCAAAGATAGTTTTGGGAGAGTTTGTTAATTGTTGTTTGTTAAATGCTAGGAGTATAAAAACATGTTTCGCGAAATTATCCTCTCTGCTTGTTAATTTCAGTGCATTAATACGTTTGATTTCATTTCATTTTTATCCAGTATTTTCTAACTTATAAAAATGTTTTAAAACTTTTTAGGGATATAAAGCTCTAACAATGGTCCATTATAATGGTGGTAGTTCAAAACAATGGTTCATCGTAAATGAGTGGCACCTTGGGAGAACATTGTATTAAATTCTTCCTTGCCATATGGTTTAAAAAAGAGAATTTTACGATACTTTGACTAATCAAGATATCATTTTATGCTCCGAATCGGAGAGAAATAATAAATTTCCTGATACACAATGCACCATTTCTCGATTTTTTCTTGACTGAACAATTGCAGATGCTTTAGGGGACGCATATAGAGAATCTATTTTTGATACCTATCCAGTAGGAGAGAATTGATCTCAAGAAACATTGGAAAAACAAGAGTCAAGAAAAACTCACGGCATTTTTTGCTCTGGAAAAGGAGTTTCAAAGTAACTTCTTCAGATAAAATACCGTTCTTCATGTCAGCATTATTTTTGCCGACATTCCTTTGTGTGTCCTAAATCCGATGTATACGCCACGCTAGCGGTGGGGTGGTCGTGAGAACAATTCGCCATCAAGAAACATCCTCGGTCGAGATCTGGAAGGAATAAAAGAAGTTTTCGGCGCTGCCGAAGGCAATCAGAAGCCACGGAGGTATATACTCGCAACCGACAAGTGGTGACAAGGCCTTTCCATCTGCGATCGATAGGTACGTCTCATTTCATATACGCTGAAATGATTCCGTGTAGCTCTGTGAAGACATTGCTGAGAGAGTGCAGATCGTTGCAAATATAAGTGGGTAGGATGAGGAGTAGACTATGCAAGTAGCAAGAATAAGTATTTTTTATGCTCTGCTTGGCATATTTTGAATCGATTTTGTCGTTCAAGTCGAATTGCTGAGAGAGTAAGAAACTTTTTCAACGTTGCTACGTCATTTAAAAAGTTTTACTTACATTTTCATAACATCTTTGACGCTTACTTGGGGATTTTTTGCTAATTCCAAATGTATAAAGCTTTTAAAAATGGCTTTGTAAGCCTGTTAGATACGCACCGCGTGATTTCTCGAGTAAAGTCGTCTCCTTAACTTAATCAGCCGAGGTCATCATTATTAACATTTCAAATACGAAATTGGTATCAAGAGCCAATCCATATCCATGCATTGCTTGATTTCCACAGGAGAGGACGACGTCTCGGTAGTTAAACTTGCTAAAGCACTTGGCCGGAAATCGAGGGATCCGGGTTAAAATCCCGGTCAAGGCGAATGATTTTTTTTTTCTCTGTAGATTTTTCGCACAATTTGTGCATTGCGGGTGACTCCCGTAAAGTTATCACTGTGGCCAGTCCCAGTATACTTAAATTCATATCCATGCAGTCCTGAAAGAAAGTTTATATCGCTTCAAATAAATGTTTATATGGCTAAATTTATATTGAGCGAGTAAATATTCAGATGGTCAGATCAGTTTACCATCAATTTCCAGCTAAAATGAATTAGCCATCCTAATAACCCTTACTTTGTTAAGAATTTGCTACGCCCTTCATTAACTACGTAATGAAGATGTCATGGAAATTGAGTCTTTATAATTCCTTTGTTGATAAAAAATTAGCTTTCAATGTTTAAAATTTAATTTAAACGTTAATATATATTTTCTCAATTATGTCGCGCAGGCCTTGGCAGACTCCTACCCCCGCGAGTCCCATCTCTCTGGTAAATTTACTGTGTTCCCTTCAGGTGAAATTGGCGTAATCAGGTATAATTTCTACATTTACGGCTCATGAAAAGAAAGGGAGATATTAAGTGAGAATAGGGCTTTTGCCAGTTTTTGAATCAACGTATTATTTGTCTTCGGTTTATTAGGATATCATTCTATTCACGTGCAATATTAATCTCGGCCATATTTAATGAAACTTGACATCAGGGTATGAAATACTATTTAAAAGAAAGGTGCATTTATTAACCTTTTTAAATAGATACATAATTTCGTCGACAAATTTGAAATTTTAAGACTCTTATAATACATGTTTGTTCATTCGAACAATAATTAGACTTTAATAACTCATACGTGGCGAGTAAGAGAAAAATTTCCATTATAATAGTTTCAAGCTTGAAAACCTGTTCGACGATTTGTTTGGTTAATAGCTAAAACTGTTCAATCTCTGATAATGCGCAAGTAAACTATGGAAAAAGTCTGCGAAACGATGTAAATTAGTGTTTATTTAATAAGTGATCTAATTCTAAAATAACAAGTCAATACATCCCTAAATAGCATTAAAATATGAATCTTATTCTTCCCTGTGTTCGTATAAAAAAGCGCCGCATGGACGAGATAAACCTTTGCTCTGTTAAGGCGAAATAAAAATGGATTCATATGCTGCGTAGTTCCTATTCTGTGATCCCATGATCATCCTCGCTATAAAATGCATCCGACTTATGAACACGATTTCCTGTGACTGAAATAGGAACGCAAGCGGAGAAAATGAGACTTCGGAATCCCATCTGTCAAATAAAAGTCCGATGTTGTTGGTTGAATGCGGGGCGACGAAGAAGCGAATGCATCAAGACGGTGGTGCGGAACGGAAAAGACATGGGAAACAAATTAATGCCCTCCTTTCTCTATATCCCGGCACAGAGACGCAGCGTACATACATACGAGCTGGACAGAGTGAGGGTGTATTGCACGCGTAACGTTTTCATCGTGTTTGTATTCTCTCCTCGGTATGTTTCTCATTTTTTTCCGAAAGCGCGTCCAATAAAGACGAGTTAGGGGATCGCGCCGGCGAGATGTGTAGACAAGACAGGCGGATGGATCGCTTGGAATCCGAGTGGGTTTGGCGTTGCTGCTACACACCAACGCCTAAAACACGGACGCGCACAAAGGGAATAACTTCGATTTTATTTGGATCGTGTCCAGTTTTTTTTTTTTTTTCCTCGAGGCCGAAGCTATTCGAACAATGGCGAGCTCGCGTGAGGATAGTTTTCTTTTTTTTTTTTGGGATGGTGTGGTCCGGGTGGTCTGAAATTTCAATCAAGCCAGGTGGATCTTTCTGTGAGCATACAGGAATTCAATGACGATGGTAATTTTTGTCGTGAAAAAATTAATGCCTGCAGTTAGAGACTTCGTGACAAGTGAATTGCTAAATTCTTTTTGCCAGAAAAAGTGGGATACTCAGTACAATAACCATTAGGTTCTCAAGAAATGCCAATAAAGACTGAAAACGCTGCGGTAAATACCACAGCCAAGGCTTTTTCGGAGAATTTCGTTGGTTTATTGAGGATGTCAAGAAATGATGCCATTTATTGATAAATTCTCAGGACACTTCACAGTGTCTGGGGTATTTGAAATATTGTTGGGTTTCGTTCATACTCCCAACCTCATTTTGGAGCATTGCTATTTTAATCTCTTATTGAGGAGAAGGTTAACCTCACTCTTAGTAGCTTTGACGTTGTGAGAGTACCACTCGATTAGATATTGTATAGATTTGATACATGTGCATCCTAATATTGTAATTGAAAGAAGGTCATCCTGAGTAGTATAGACCAATTTTAAAGAAGAATTGGGACAAAGAAATCGATATGTTTGCCAAATAGCGACGTATACAGTTAGATACCGTATGCTTAGTTTACTTACCTTTGCTTTTATATCCGCAGGAAATACGCGGGATGACCCTACTTTCTCCAACAGTTATATGCTTTATTAAGAAAATCTTTTACTCTAGTTTTTACCCATCTCAAGATTATGTCTGTCTATTCATTAAAGAGTAGAAGTAAACTATTTTCCATTATACCAACTGCTGAGATGATGTATTGCGTCTACAAGCTGTGTTACCCTCCTGCATTTTCGTAGTTTTGTAACATATGTTGTTGATTTTGTTGTATCACGATCCGAAGCATTTCAAAATCTATACGCTCATAAGTCACCAGTCTGGCTTTTCGAAGAATTGCAGCGCGAATACTCTGCTTTCATTATCTTGGATAAAGTAAGCACGGCTATTGATAGCTTAGTGGTGATCCGCGTAGCTACTGCTCGGTTTCATTGGGGCCTTTGAATGGGTCTCGTGGATCTCGCGCACGGTGAAATGAAAAGCTTTCATTTTCTTTTTTCGTTTGCGTGGAGCGTTTGAGTGGACGTCGACTGGCAGTAAAATATTTTCGAGGAAGCATATCCTCGTGGCAAAACCTAGTGCTTTGAAAGGTCTGATTTGTTCCGTGACATGCATTCAATTTCCGCAAAAGATCAAAAATAGTGAACTTTTTACCTCATTTGAATGACCTCGAACCTTATCGCCTCTGCCTACTAACCTCTGCATGTGTGACGAGAAACTGGAGTTTTGTCACTCAAGTATCGCAATGACCCAATTCGAACTTTAATTTCAAATTAAAAACAAAAGTAAATTCAGTCACGCGTCACGCAGGATCGTGTGTCTTAACCGGCTTTCAGCAAAACACCATTTCGGATATATTTATTCGATTTTTCATAGATATTTCTATTCCATACTTTATTAGGACATATTACATATGTTTGCGTATTATGAATGATCAGGTGGGGGATCGGGTTGGTGTGGTGGCTAGAGTGTTGGCTTCCCACCCGGCGGGCTTGGGTTCAAATCCCAGCAGTGGCAGAGAATTTTCAGAGACTGCCCGATCCCTGCTTGAATGTTGTGTGGAGGACATTTCAAGCGTAACACTCCGTCCGTCGGATGGGACGTTAAGCCGTGGTCCCCCTGGCGCCTTTCGTTAAGATCAGGCTAACGCCGACGCCGGGTTTCTCTCCATCCTTCCTTCCACACCCTTCCCTCATGGCGCAAATGACCTCAGCTGTCGGTCGCCTCCTCCAAATACCATACCATACGAATGAACAGGTATTAGAAATGAAGGAGCAATATTTAAATCAGATTGTAAATCTAATTATTACGCATATGTTAAGTGAAGCCATTTAGAGTTTTCTTTATGGCTACTCACAAGCTATAGTCTTAATGCAATGCCTAAGCTCATGAAGTAACTCAACATAGGAATAATAGGAGTAATATGAGTCCAATAATCAGAATAAAACACTCCATATCATAGGTTATTGCAAAATAATGAGAATTCCACTGGGAGCACTGGGTTCATTGTGCTTCTGCATTGAGACTTGCGCATTTAATGGAACACAAAATGCTCATAGGAAAATATCAATTCATTTCATCATCTTCAACATTCACCCAGATTGGGAAATGTTCCCTGCAGAAGGCGGAATAGCTTCAGTAGATGTTTTTTTTATTCTGGTTACTTTTTGGATTAAAAGCGGAATAAATTTCTTTGGCTTCGCCCATTCCACACCTGAAGTTAGAACAGCTTTTGCTGTATATCGATTTTTAGTTTATATTTTTCTCTCTCTTCGTCTATTCTAAAATACCTCATTGTAATGTTTGCCAAGGCAAACGTATTATTGGGTTTAGAAATTAATAAAAACGATTTTAGGTTATTTAACGCTCACAATTGAGCAATCAGACGTCATTGCAACATAAAACCGAATTCGAGCTCAATTCACTTCTCTAAGAGTCGTAACTCTATTGACAGACCATCGATAAAAAAAATTGTATCATGAATACGGTTTCACTAAAATACCTTGCTACAATTACCTGAGAAAGCTTTGGTAGTCACTTTTACCTTCTCCCATTATTTTTCCCCTTTCTATTTTCACTTGATTTCAAAGTTAGAAATACATGGAAACATACTCTTTTAATGATTGATTTCAAACCTTTTTCTTACCTTTTCAATTACAGCCGTGCTATTTTTTCTTAATTTTAAAAGTGATATTAACCATATTTCTGTCATTTACTTCCCAGGTTTTCGACAAGACGTGGCACAAAATTCACTTCGGAGTCTTCCGGGAAAGAGTCGTGCTTTATGTTGACTGCGAGGAGACCACGACGGAGTATCTGGAATCAAGAAATCCCATTGACGTCAACGGACAAATCGCCATCTCCAAGATGTCTGGCTCCAGGACTTCAGTGCCGGTGAGCAGAGCATCGTACTATGCACATTTATCCTGCTAGTATCTATGCATAAGGCAGAGCCTTCCGCCAAATTAACCTTTACTGCTATACCTTAAGTCTTAACTTTGTCCATATTGCTGCCGAGTCGTGTAAATACTTTCTTTCTGATATCAGTGATAAAAGTGCTCACAAAATAAAGATAGCGAAGAGGCATATTCATCTCGGCTCTATACTGCAGCTATTAACGCTATGCTCCTGCAGCGAAAAAATTAAAAGTGCATTTCCTCTCCATGGTTTTTACGCCTGTAAAGCAAGATATAATACCAGATTTAAAAAAAATAATTCCCTCTGGTAGCTCAAATAAAAACTAGGACCTTTGGGACTGAAATATTACTTCAGAATATCCTCAAATATTATTTTATTTAATATAATAATATCGTCAATATAAAATATGATCAAAATAAAAATATAATCAAAATAAACATATAATAAAAAATAAAGACAGCTCGCGAATGAGTAAAATTCAATGAAAATGGAGAGCACAAGCAATTTAAAAAAATGAACAAGAGTACCGCACATTTGAGTCGATGTATGACCTTTCTCGCAGAAAAATCATGAAAACATCTATCTTAAATCTGATCGATAAATTTCAGTTCAAACAAGAACAAAGTTCGGACGGTAATAACGCGGCTATCTCATTCTATACTTAAAATTCTTATTCATTGATTGCTTTAAAATTTATATTATTCCAGTAAATTCTATTTCTTGAATGATTTAAGCCTCCTGAAGAGCTTGATTTCTTTCGATTATTGATTTTTTTATAGATTCACTTAAACGGTAATTATTAAGCTTACCTGCGATGTTTTTGAATGACTTTATGTCTAACGCGGGTTATCTCCTGCTCTCCTGGTCCATTTCAGGCATCCCAGCTCGTAAGTATTCACTGGTGTTGAACTCCCTCTAACCCGCTCACGGCAGCTCATCAAGGCACGGATGCTTACTCGCGAGGACAAGGAACCCTTGCGTACCGAGAAAAAGGCGCACTCCGTTTTTATTTTGTTTTTTTTTTATTATGAGCGCTTGCACGTGCATTATTAACTCGCATTGGCACTCACCAAACGGTGTTTTTGTGAGCCTGGTCTGCGGTTTTATAACGGGAAGCATTGACAGATTTTCTGGGGAGAACTTGTGTTTTTTTCGTGGCTGAGATTATGCGGGTTTTTGTGACCATAATGGTTTTAATTCCTTTTACTTGAATACCCTTCAAGTTTACACGGCATGATTTATCGAGCATCATTGCAGCTACACCGCTCCTTTTAC
Organism: Ischnura elegans; assembly: GCF_921293095.1. Taxonomy (NCBI): domain Eukaryota; kingdom Metazoa; phylum Arthropoda; class Insecta; order Odonata; family Coenagrionidae; genus Ischnura; species Ischnura elegans. The sequence goes on from NC_060248.1 coordinate 88,613,750, forward strand.
CCTTCCTCTTGGCCAGTAAAATCTGCTTTACCTAGCCTAGCATGAGATAATAATAAGCATGGAAAAAATGATTTTTTTCACGGTGATAGTGTTAATAAGGCTTTAATATTTTGCTCTCATTAACTTTCTCCAATTAAGGAAAAATATAGCATGTAATTTCCTCATTTAATTTTATAATGCGTTCCAATACATGTAAATAATTCTGTACTTGATAACATTTTTGTGGCCTCACAAGTTTGTCTATCTTCTATATAAAATAGCCATTAATATTTGTCTCTTTTTTGTGCAATCACTTATCATTTAATTTAATTTTAATTAACCTTGCTCATGCAGCTTAATGGGATTGGCTGCCAAAAAACTGAATCACATATTTGTATTCAAGACCTCGTATGATATAAAGAGTTAATCTTCCGTTACCATGTAACTACTTGGTAAAAATATATTAAGATATATATATTGGTAAATATTGATGAAATAATATTAATGAGATCGTACATTAGTATACACTTTTCATTGAGTGCAAGTTATTATTTACAGCTCCAAGCAAAATATTCTCCGTCCAGTTTTATCGTAGGATAAGCTGATGTTCTCTCAAACTTGTTATAATCCCTCACGATTATGTTCGACGTTGAGATTCTGTTCCCGATATTTTTTTTTTCATTTCAACTTTTCCTGTCTTCCCCAATGCATCTGTAGCTAACTTCATTATTCAAATTAACATAAAATGAGTCTAATGGCTTACTTCAATATACGCTCTGTATGATTGGTAGATAAACAAAGTTTTTGGTTAACCCTTATAGGCAAATTTCAACGTACCCTTAGGTAAAACTATTTCAAAATATCGCCGGAAAAAATAAAAAACTCGAAGGAAATATTTCGGGAAATATATATATAAACGGGTAAACAGAGGTATTTCATTTCCTTACCCTGGATACATGAAGCAATGTATTTTGCGAAGAGGCCCAGTAATCTGATAAAATAAATAAATAAATAGCCACTTAATAAATTAAATGTTTACCGTGTTTTGCACTGAAGAGAATATTGTCGTTTCCCACAATATACCTTACAAAAGGGAGCATGTTAAATCTCTTTCTCGTCATCCAAAATGCATTTGCAGCTGATATCAATAATTACAATCGCAAAATGAGTTCATTCTCACAACTTGCTGATTTCTCCACACTTTTCAATTCAGGGAACAATTATTTCTGGGCGTTAATGTCAACGTCCAAATCTGCAGTAATGAATTAATTACGCCCAGTAATTAAAAATGCGGATTAATCCCGAGAGTTTTTTTTAACTCTTCACTCAACGTAATTAAAAAATTCGTATTTGGATTAAGTGCCGCAAGGTTTTACAGGCATTGTAAAACTGTATGTCGCATTGGCGAAATTTCCCATCGCGTTTGTTTGTAGTCTTGGGGATCTTTACACGGAATGCATTCTTGCGCTCCTATTGTGTTTTTTTCAATCTGTCTCGTTCCCAGGGTAAACAAACACGAGAGGGATAATCGGGTTTTGCGCATTGTACCAGGATTGAAGTGGTGAAATCCGAGATTATGAAATGGTTCTGATTGATAAGACTGCGACGGTAGCGTTTCTTTTACTCTTAATAATTCCAGTCATCTACTTCATATCCATTCATAGCAATAATTCTATTAATTCATCTAACTGTGCGCACCGCGGAATATCAACTGATACGTTATGCTTTAGGTGATTTCTAAGGCATTTGTCTGTCGTTGGGGTCACCTTTAGGATATTTTAGAAGTAATATTACCGCATCTAGAAGAAAAAATTGCCACTAGTTGAAAAAATATATAACACTTTTAGACAAAATTTTGCCTTATTAAGATTTTAAAACACCTCATAATCGAGTTTGTTTCCATTTCCTGTCACTGGTGGTACTTGTACTACTACGCAGCCATCCTTACTGACTTGAAGTAGCGCCAAAGAGGAATGCAAAATTGTTCCATTGGCTGTTTCCCACCACAACCATTGTATTATTTTTCTTTCAATTTGGTATTAGTGTAAAAATATCAAGTGTTGGGATGTTGTTAGGGTGAAAGAAGAGACCTAAAATTATAACAGCAGTGAGCTTAAATCTAAAACGACTAAATCTATGAACAAAAAAAAAACAGCTTTTTAAAACAATTTTCAAAAATTTCCGTCTTTTTTTATTTTTTCCATCGTGCGCGCTCTGATATACGTTTCCTCTGAGATCTCGTTTAAGACCGAATTTCAACGCTTAGCGGCGCTATGCATATTGGTGGCGGAGACCGAAATGAAAAGCTGGAAACGACTTGACCTCCTCCCCTCAAACGTCTCGCTGCTGCCTCGGCGCTTTACCCTGCGAATCGGTGCTCGTATGAGATGATGCAGGTTGTGGAGAGGAGTGGAAGGAGGGGAGGAGTGAATCGTGCATTGCAGCAGTGAGACCAGTGGGCCCTTAGGCGGGTTGCACGCGCGCCATTGCGTCACGGTCGAACCTCACGAGATGACCTCACGTGATTCAGGTGTGCCTTCGATCCGGTGAGAGATTTATCGATTTGTCACAGATGGAGTTGGGGGAAGTTATTTTGTAGCTCGGAAAAGGCATTTTTGCTCCTCTTTTTTTAACTCGAGGGTTGGAAAGAAAGAAGGGGGAATCTGTAGTGCAGATTACTGTGCGGGATAAAGGATGTATGCAGAGCAGATTTCAGGTGCAAGAATTGAATGACTCAGGTATAGAGATGATCTAATAGTAATTGACGCTTTAAAAACCCATGATTCTACTAAACGTTAAGCCATCTGAAATGTGAGATGTAAATAGGTCTTCTGGATGAAGAGTGTTTCAATTTTGAGCATTTCAGTAAATTATAATTGTATCACGTTCAGTCACGTTTTTTCCCATATCGGTGAAAATTATAGTTTTGGTATTTTACCTTGACTGGTCTCATGAACACTTTTGCCAAATAGCTCGACTAATTACACGAAATAAATTTTATGGTCTACGTCCATAAATATGGGCAGGTTAAACTCCCTTAAAAGCCGTGTCCATTTTAATGGAAATTATGACTGAAAGGGTTTTATTTCAGTAAGGAGGCCCAACGGTAGGCATTTATATCTACGCCAAGAATGGAACCTCTTAACTAATTTGCAGAAAAATGAGAGAATGGAATGATGCCAGGTTTCACGTCCGTGTTTGCTCTTCCACGTCACATTTTTTCGATAAAATAAATGAAGGCCAACCGTGTCACCAAATTATCTTTCTTTCATGGAATTGAAGCCCAATGTAGAAGATTTAGTTCATTAGCAGAAATTATAAAATCAATTTTTGCATCTCCATTTAGAATAAGAGTACATTGGCGTATCTTAGTTTATATGAATTGCATATCGCATTCAGCACGAATTGGATAAGGGTCAGTCTTCAAGGTGTAACGAAAGCCAACAAAGTGCAGAATATTGGCAGTTTGCTCAAGGTTACACATTTTATTCTTTCTCAAATTTTCCTTGGATAAATTTTCTCTTCTAATGAAATAAACAATAAAAATCAACCAATTCTGTCCCTTAAAACAACTAATCAGTCTTCATACCTTTCACAGAAAGTTTTATTTTGGTGTAGGTCGTGTAACATGGCATTAATTTCAACCTTGGATACATTTGATAATCTTGCACCGATAATAATCACTCCTCCCTAAATTTTCTTTGAGAGTCTTACTATATGATAGACTGCATTTCACAGTCTTACCAGTTGATATGCATCTCTACGCAATGTATCATGATAATTTTAAATATATTTCATGGTTTTTGAACGAATTACTTAAATTGACTTATTATCACGAGGATATGTGCGTTAAATATTACTTGAATAAAATCTCTTGATTCGTTTCGATCTAGAAATATTTTTAAGAAAACTTTGAATAGCTCGTATAGCATCGATAATTAATATCATTTTCCTACTTTATAGCTAGGCGATATCTCATCTTTTTTGAACCACTGCCCATTCCAACTCAACCTTTTTCGCTTAATGCCATTGTCAACCGATAGCTACTCAGCTCAGGTGTCCAAGTTCATAGTTCCAAGGAAAGTTGTTGCGAACGGGACTTAACCCGTCGCGACAAAAGACAAAATACGAGAGATGCGACCTTTTAAAAAGTAGCGCTCCGATGGCGAAGGACAGTGGAGAGTTCAGTTCCGAAGCTTAGAAGAGGTTATAAAGCTCGGAGTGGAGTGTATTGAGGTCGCATGGGAACTTGGGTCTCCCGTCCTGGGGGAATGATATGCGAGAATGATTGAGGCGCATGTGGCGCCAAACAGCCGTTGATCCCCAATTTAGATATTCTCGTCCGTGGAATCGGCCGATGGGGTCCTCAGGGTTCTCCTTCCGCTGGAGGTGACTTTATTGACCGCTCTCCCGTGGGGAATTCCACCAGCGCAACGGTTTTCGTTTCCCTACAATAGATTGTTCCTCTAGCCAGATTTCCTTTTTTTTCTTTCCAGTTTTTTTCAGTATGGCCCGTGAATCAAATTGAAATTTTCATTGTTTTACAGCGAATAGCTATTCAGTAATTAATTTTATTATGAGTTAAAAGAGGACTTTTTCCTGAATTGTAAATGGAAGCGTTTATTAAAAAGAAAGGGAAATCCAAAACTTTTGCCTGAATATCCAACGAGTGTCCTGTAGAGATAGCCATAAATTTTAAAAGACCCTTAGTTTTCTCTTGAATCCTTGCAAATTAAATTTCTTGTTAGTAGGCTTCTTTTTGTTTTGAGTGTTTTCTAAATATTGATTGAAAGTTTATTTCAAGCTTATTTTCATTGAAAACATTCCTACTGATCATTTCGTTGGCTAGTAAATTTAGGATATAGTGGTTCAAAAGTGAGAGTTGCCCTTGACTAAACTAACAATATTCGTATGTGAACTGACGACTCAAGAAACAACCATGCGGCATATATATCCCTCAGTAAATGTAATTTCGAAGGCCAAATCCAACCCTCACAGAAATAAAAAATAAAAATGTTGAAGTTAACAGCTTTGTTAATTGAATACCTGTGGTAACATCTTCTGTGAATTCTTCTGTTCTATTAATCTTGAGGTAACTTGCAGTTGTGCACATGAGCTTACAGAATGATCTGATCCTGTCCTAAACACTTTTTCCACTAGAAGATAAAATTATGTAAATGCACAAAATGAGAGTCAAATGTTCTTCATGTCAGTAGCATTTTTTTAAAATTCCAATGCATCTCACGTTTTGCAATATCTATTTAATAAAGCCCCACGTCATCAAATTTCCGCTCCCATTTCGATTATGCTGAAGACTACGATATTTCGCCGCGAATAATTTAAGATGCATTTTGAAAGATTTGAAAATAATTTTTTTAAACTGTTTTTAATCGGCATAAATAGTTTCGACTCATGCGATAACATTAACGAGCAAATGTTACTTAACCAGCCGATACGATTCCCGGAAAAAGATAAAACATGCCGTTAATATCTGGCATTAAAGAAGCTTATCAGGTGAAATATTACTGGCTTTTAAAATATTGGCTATAGTGGTATGTTATGAAAGAATCCAGGTTGTCTTTCCCATCCACAGAGGAGGAAATATTTCTCATATTTCCATTCTTGCTTCCTTGAATTTCAGTAGTTCACTATTCTGGAGCGAATTCCGACGATGCCGCTGATGTGATCTCACCCTGCGTCAACCTCGCGTGTCGGAAGGTCATAACCTGATAGGTACTTTGATCTAGTTTTGGGAAAGAATCATTGATTTGTCCAACAAACTGTTTGTCTCCGACTCAGAAAACCCATTATAAACTATTTTATGATCGAAATGGCTGTGTTCCGATAGTAGTTTTTCCATTCGACGATACCATAGTATTTTTATCCTTCCTGGCAACTGCAGAATGCTTTTCAATGCTGTTTATTCCTTTTTTTCTCCTTATTTTCTGATTTTTAGTGGTAGTGAATGTGATTCCGTGAGACGAATTTGTTTTATATATCATGGGCATTTTTATGCCTGATCAAATAAGTATTTATAATGTAATTCCATGTATTACTGCTCACAACTATTATCGAATTTCATTTTCAAAAAATAATTTTTACTGATTCCACCTTATTTTTATTATTTGCGAAGCAAATTAGTCTACTGTTAAATCAATCTTTCATTAATAGCAAGAAATCCTGCAAAATAATTGTATATTTTTTTCCTCTGTAGATGATTGAACCGTATAGAATATCAAATCATCATTCTTAGTTTTTGAGTAACTAATTCCTAAGTATAGTACAAATTTACGGCGCAAATTGAAAAAAATAAAATGGGAATATACTTTGATTATTCCAGTTAGAGTGAAGTTATAGAAGTTGCAGGATTTAGTGATGAAAATTAAAAGCTCCTAAGGTGGCTGCTTAGTACCAAGAGGCCCATATTAAAACCACAACTTCGGAACTGTCATGGAAATCTAGAAACGTTCGCGTTACTTGAAACTGTTTTCTCAAAATCCTGATACTTTCCTTTCTTCCAAGGTATTCAATTTTCTGGGAATAAAATCTACTATCAAAGTAAACAACATTGAAACAAAAGGTATCGTCGAAGTCTGCCAAACAGGTCCATAATTTAATGTGACTTTTAGCCGTCTCAATCATGGTTCTATGCGCGAAAGCCTAAAATCGCCCCTGTATATGTTTATTCTGGTGAAAACCCTCTGGTGTGGAGGATGACTTGCCGACTTCCACGCAAACATATTTTTAACAGTGAACACCCCATAAACTCTTTGCAAGAATAGAGGAGCTGTAAATATAATGGAAAAGACGTACGAAAATAAATGTATCATCAAGGTCTACCATTCATATCTGTAATTTAATTTTGCATTTTGCAATTTCAATCTTGGTCCCATGTGCGAAAGCCAAAAAACACCCTTGCACATGTTTATTTTGATGGAAAACCTGTGGTGTTGAGGCCAAGGATGATTTGCCCACTTAAATGCGAACCTATTTTAAATAGTAAATACTCAATAATCTTGGCAAGATTAGAGGAGTTGCAAATACAATGGAAAGGACGTTTTTTTCGAAATCCTGATACTTCTCTTTCTTCCAAGGCATTAAATTCACTGAGAATAAAATTTATTATGTAAGTAAACACCACGAAAACAAAAGCTATCGTCGCAGTATGCCAATCAGATCTGTAACTTTGTTCCACATTTTGCCATTTAATCTTGGTCCCATGCGTGAAAGCCAAACATTTCCCTTGTATATACCTATTTATTCTGGTGGAAATCCTCTGGTATGGAGAATGACTTGCCAACTTCCAAATAAACCTATTTCGAACAGTAAATACTCCATAAGCTCTTTGCAAGATTAGAAGAGCTGTGAATATAGTGGAAAGGACGTTTTGTTCTGGGGCAGAGGGGAGGGCTGGTAAGCTCATGGTTTCTTTTCCGCTCGAGCGCACTGCCACGCGGAGCTTGAATGTTTCCGTTGTGGTGGTGACGTAAGAAACGAGGAAGAAAGGAATCGAGGGAGTGAGATGGGGTTGAATGGCTTCTTCTTTTTTGTCTCTTTCCACTGGATCGTGTGGGCGGTTAGCCCTGCTGGGGAGAGGGGGGGTCCATTAGCATGGGAATGCCGTTATTAACCGCAGTTCTCGAGGGAAGAGGAGCTTGCGAATGTCCAATTACACCCGGCAACTGAGGGATAATTAAAGGGTTGGGAGAGAAAAAAACTCCGTTTTCTCTTGTCACTCCTTTAAAAGCGATAAAGACCGAATTCCGTGGGGCACTCTAAGCGAAAAGATTTTGAGGAAGGTCGAGGAGAGAATGTTGAATAAAACAAGAGTAATTAAGACTATTCAGAATCCCAATTTTCCCCTCCATCATTCTCTCTGTCTGTCACTATTTCCCTCTGTCCTTAGAGGGCTATAATCAAAGCTTGGTTGGAGTTTTGCATTGATAAAAGCTATTTTTTTATATTTTTGGGAGGATCACTTGCGTCTCATTTCATTCAAATGCCCTTAGGAGTATCCTATGTGGAAAGTTACAGATTTTAAAGTAGCCCAATTGGGTGATTATTATATTTTTTTAAGTGGTACATTATTTTTTTAAGTGGTACATTATTTTCTCGCTTTGCCGACATCATTTTCGGTCTCTTTTTGTCGCATACCATTACTTACCCTTCACTGCATTCTTTTAAAGTGTTAGAAATCTGTCAACTCGTATTTAGGTTCAACGTCTTGAACCATATCTAAACCTGCTGATTTAAAGCTAAATCATCAATTGACACCTAAATGAGTTGCTTATACCAAATATTATATAATTTATGAAAATGTTATCGATGAAAGCTCATTTATGTGGGGAACTAACTTTTTGTTCATTTTTATGGATTCATTATTTTTATTCGGCGCATGTCTTCGTTCCGAGGTTTCATCGAATTAAAATTGCGATGAAAATTGCCATTTCTATTTATTGGTCGATATCTAGCTCATGATATCACATCCGCATTACATGCGATAAAGTAGTTTCAACGGAATAAAAGAAATTAACTTCTGCTGGAATTTTTTACAGATTTTTAATTCATTTAACTTAACCGGCTTTTCTCTGGACCCATATTTCAGCTGTTTTACACTCATTAACTAAGTTCCATCCCGTCTCCACTCAAACCCGGTTCAGATGTTTAGAATCTATTAAACGTCAAAGTTGGCAGTTTTTATTCCATCGTCGTAGATTTTCACCTGGAATCATCATCGTCAGTAAATAATTTAAGTATTATTATGATTCATCGTTTTTGTTGGCTGTTCGAACTGGCTAGCTGATATGAAAGTTTTGTTCTATTGATCGGTTATGAATGAAAAATATTGAGATAACCTTTTCTAGGTCATTGTTAATATTTTTCATTGTTTTTTTTCTCATGTAAGGTCTTTTATGAGAATATTTGTACCTCATATGTGTTTATTAACCTCAAGCTATGCATAAAACGGTGTTGGTTGGTTGATGTGGGTCGCATCATGACTTTTTGCTTTGCATGTCTTTGTTATTGTATGACTCAAAACGCGTTCACTTGCTTAACTTAAGAAGTATGCTTGGTTTTTGTTCGGATATTTTCAGTGATTCAGCCTAGCTTATTTTACAACACATCCAAGAAGATTTATTATTTTATTTTAGTTCTACAACATTGATTCCACATCATGACAGGTATGTAATCATTAATACTAATTGACCGAATTCTTTGCACTAATAAAACCAGTAATTCCATAATTTTTCGATATTTTAATTTTAAATGCTTAAATTTTTTTGTAATTTGATAATTATTAGAATAATTGATTAACTATCAAATCCAGATATTATGAAAGAGAATTCACTATAGTCCTTTAGCTTTCAGATATAGCACTATAGACATATGGATAAAACAGTTTCCCCAGTGCCATTTTGGCTTTCATCAGATAGAATGTATTTAGCGCTAACATTCCCAACCGATTATTCGCTCGATAGAGGGACATTAAAATGGGTAAAACACAGTAGATTCATAGAAATAGAATCTTGTGAAGGCTAGATTTCTGAACAATATGTACTTTTCCCGAAATACTTATGAAAAATCCAATTTTCCATCGTTTTAGACAGAACGATAGATATGAAAATATTTATTGTTCAGGAATAAAACATATCAACAAATAATAATAATACATTTTAGGCATATCGATTATTACAAAAATAGACTTTTCATTTCTTTAAATGTTTGTATGTAACATATTCCCATTTCTAAACACAACGAATGCATGTTCCTACGTTAAAAAAGGCAAATGGAGTCATACACTAACTAAGCCAGATTTGAATCAACGCAAAAAAATCTGTATTATAAACTTCAACAAATAAGAAAAAAATGGTCTAAAAATCCCGTTTTCCCGTTTGATATAATTTTGATCCACTTCATTATCCTCTAGAGACAAATTCTGTTTTCCTATTTAATAAATATGAGACATTTCCGTCCAATCCGACCAAAGCTACCAGTTTCTGTTTGAGGTAATTATTCCGATCTTAATCTTAATGCATCGAGAATGACGGCAGTTTCACAGTTTCGGTACCATGCATTCTTTCACGACTTTGATGGAGGATCCATATTAATGAGGCCACATGTATATTATTCTATGGCCACTTTGTAACCTTCTAATGTGTCCCTTTTCATTCAACTTCCTCGTTTCCTTTTACAGATCGACCTGCAGTGGATGGTGCTCAGCTGTGATCCCACGCGGCCTGAAAGGGAACCATGCGAAGAACTGCCCGTGAGTCTGCATTTAAATAAATCACAAGCAAATCGGCATTGAATGTGTCACCTCTTCGGATAAGTTTGATTTTATTTCAATTTTAAAACAATAAGTAGATAGAAATATATTTATTGCTCAGGAAAATCCAAAAGAATTAAAAATGATAATGCCGTTTGCAGACACATCGATAATTACCAAAAAAGACAAACTTTTCATTTTTTCATATATTTATTCTCATTTCATAGCATAACATATGTATCTACATGCTTACGTAAAAAAAGGCAAAGGAAGACAAATTTTCATTTTTTGAAATGTCTATGTATAATGTCTTCCCATTTCATAACAAATCAATCGTTAATATAAAAATGAAATTCAGATCATTCCTATCTTTTTCTGGTACCGCTGTCGAGCATTAAAAATTACGCACTTCTTGTCCTATAACTTCCTCATTTTTAACCAAATAGATTAGATATAAGTGGTGTCATTGATCCTCATCTTTTTGCTTATTATTCCCCAGACATCAAAATAAACGAATGAAAATCATGATGCTGTCACAAACTCAATTTATATATTTCGTAGTCCAACGCTTTTGAGAGATGTTTAAAACTTAATTTTACCCGATTATCGCCATAAAGAGCATCGAGTACATGACATTTGCTTCACAGAAAAAAATTAAACTGTCACATGAGTAAACGAGACCTTTAATGAAGATACATATGCCGCAATTTGTTAGCGAGATTAGCGGCAAACAAAAATAATTTGTCTCTGATTTAATATTTTACCCCTCTCCAATTTTCATGATAGGCAGGTATTATTACAGATCTTGTATTTGTATTATGTAATAATTTATTATGCATAATTTTGAAAAATAATATTGCTTTATATTCACGAGAAATAAATTATGCCCAAGTGACTCTGTAATTAAAACTTTTCGTTCCTTATCCGAGCGTGTCACGTTTTCATTCTTTTTTTTTGTTGGTTTATTCGCTCTTGTTTCATGTTTTTTTCCTCTTTCCATGTAATCATATGTTAACATTTTCTCGTTACAGCGGCCATCTTTAAGGCCTCAGGGAGGCACCTGCGAGACTGTATGCCCCCAAGGACCTCCTGGAGTCAATGGTTCCGCGGTAAGTAGTCCTTTTCTTGCTGCTTATATTGGTCAAGATTTTGTTATATGTTGTAGATAGTTACAACTGCAGTTGAAATAATTCTGCAATCATCAAATGAAATGAGACTTTCTCTTCTTACTTAGAATTATATTTGATGATCTGGTGCCAGCCATCATTGACATATTGTGTTATATTAGTCTTTATGTTCTGTACCAAGTGGGTTAAATATCATGTTTAAATATTAGTTTAGATATTATCAATGATGATGGAGGCCATAATTTCAACTTCATCACAGCGCTTGTTTTTTATTTATCACTGGTCAAAGCGGTCATCCCGGAGTCATATCAATATTTAAAAACAAATCTCTTATTAAAAATCTCTCAAATCTCTTTCAAAATCTTTTCTCTATTATTCGTTTTATTTAAGCTCTTTAACACATGATAAAGCCCTGCAGGGGTGCAGCTAGGAATTAAGGCTAGAGTGGGTTTTAGGCGCAACTAATACTGGGGGGTATGTAATACCCGCTGGGGTAAGCAGGACCTGCGGGGGGCCCCCTTCCAGAAAATGTTTAAGATAAATGGTTCTAAAAGGTGTGTTTTACAGCTTTCCGAAGGATATTGTATTAACCCTGACTCTAGTCTACAAGAAATATTAATCATTTTAAGCAAAATGGATTCAACTTAAAGTATTTTATAATAATTACTATAATAACTGACAGAAACTTTGGTCCCGTGAATGGTTTAACGTTTTGCTTGTAAGACATCTGTCCCCTAACATCAATTAAAAAATTTGCCACATTTTTATTGAAATATTTCTATGAGCTCTGGGGGGATTTAACTCTAAAAATCCCCATCTCCGTGCCACTGAAGCTCTGTGCCGTGTGCCACTGTGTCTTGTATTTTTCCTGTTTCAGTTATTGTTATGAAAGAAGAACCTAAATGAAGGAGACTATCCGCTCGTGCACGTAAAGCATTCGTCCTCTTTCACTTTTTTGTCACTTTCGCGATGTGACCTGGGAGCCCTGTCTTTGTAATTAAAATATCTGTTCCTTGTTACGCGAGTCACTCCCATGGAAACGCCTTGCGCTCATTCTGAAGTCGGGAACGCGGAGAATTCTGATTCATTTCCTCGTTTCAACTGCTTTCGATAATGAGAAGGACTGGAACAGGCAGGCCGCGACTTTCGCGAGGCCCCCGACCCGACGACAGCGACAACGGACGTTCCCTGAAGCGTGTGACACTCGCTGAAGTAGTAGCAGGCGATACCTCTCCCCATCTCCGTACGAAGCACTCATCTCATCCGCGGTGCCGTTGCCCCGGATCTGCGATCTCTTTGTCGCGCCAAGCGAAGCTGTACGCGAGGAGTAGGCCGGAAGGATAAAGCTGTTGATGGAACAGTTAAAAAAATGAACTCGAAGAATTGGAAGTAGACTCAAAGTAGCGCAAGAATCCCCGTATTCTCTGCATTTTTGCTCCAATCTCAAATCATTGTAAATGAAGTATGAATTTCCCTGACTGAATTAAGAAAATACTCCTCAAAAAGTTATTGTTTGGGTTTTTATTCAAGCCTTTAATATAATGAATAATAACGTCCTATGCTCTTATTTTAAAATATGCCTTAGATATTATAACTAGCTAATAATTTGATTAATATATGGCGAATGTATAAGGTTGGATAAATTACAGTTGAATGAAATGAAAAAAAATCTAGCTTGCTACCATCGGCTCTTTTTCAATTGAGGACAAACCTTTTCCGTCTTACGAACGGTTTTTTTACTCTAATGAAATTTGAAGCTTCTCCTTCAGATGACGTTCAACAGATGTCATTATACTTGAATCAGGACGTAATCTAATATTTATAATTATCTTTCTGTTTATATTATTTCTTGCATAAATGGGTATTTTCTTCTTCCCCTTAAATTCTCGTTTGCTTGATGAACGCTATTTTAATAAATGCCAAAGATATTATCTTCACCACGGGAAGAGACAAAATATTGCGCCAAAATGACGTCATTTATAGCGAGTTATATTGTGAAATTCTATAAACACCCAGCATTTTCTTCTAAAATTTAATTAAAATCGTTAATTTGGATAGGATTGTGAATGAATATAATTAAAATAACATAGTCAAAGCTATATAAGTATGCCACATTAATATAAATAAATAAATTATAGACGTCGTTGGGATAGCATCGTTAACGCTAACGGCCAAATGTTGTTGTTTTATTTGGGAGACGGTGTGTATCGTGCATCCTTGTCGGCTGAGATTCCATGCTATTTCGCCACCATCCCACTCGCCCTACTTAATCTCTTTCTGCATTTTGTATCACTGCGATCGCTTGTTTTCGTCTTGACCGCCCGCGTGGCATGAGCGGCACGCACTGCGCCCATCAAAGGAGAGGAGAGAGAATGAGCGGGCACTTAAAGTGGGAATAGACAAAACGAGAGATTGCGAATTGCCTCTGCGGCTTAGTAATCAGTCGTGGCTTCATTGAGAGAGAGGCGTAAGCGTTGCCTCTTTTTACTCAATGTGCTTCGCATTCTTGCGAGCGATCACAACCAGGCTTTAGGAATGCGCCCGTGTCCCCTGCGGCAACGGCTTTTTGAAGAGCTTTTAGAATTTCAAAGGAATTGTCCCATGGACATTTTCTGCCGAAAAATGTTTGAGCCGTTGCGATGATTTTTTATACATTATTCTCGGGACATAATACGAAATTTGTATTATATTTGTGTAGTATAAATTAATATACACAAATATGCTCAAATGTCATAAATCCATGGATTTCAATGGCTTAAACAATCATCACCTATATCGAGCCTATATCATTAATTAAGTGGTTAGAGTTTTACATATATATAGTGGTCACAAATACTCGTAAGTACAGGCCAAATCCGTGTAGGTTTTCAGGGGGTAGATTTCTTATATGAATGGCAGAATTTCATGTGAACAAAGGAGGAAATATTTTTTGTAGCATAGCATGAAAGAATACATCTTCGAGTCTTTTTTGTGTTCAAATTGTATCACAAGCATTTGTTTGTGCTGAAACTCACAAAATCGTCAGCATCTTTAGACGAGTTTTCACCTAAGACTATGCTCGAATAATACTCGCTGGCTCCTTTAACGAAGCCGGTACACTATTAGAATCGTACAATGCGCTGTCCAAAACAAAATTGGGAGTACGTTAATTTAGCAATTATATCTCTCGAAATTTTGTGGTTGTACGATTCAAATTAAATACTTTAATGAAATGTTGTGGATAAATAGTGTTGCCTTCGTGGATGGCATCCATTGAGGGGAAATCAAAATTAGGGTACTAAGAATGCGGGTGAGGCAATCGCTATATTTTTAACTAAGCAAATAATTTTTCCAGCAATTTTTTCAATCCAATTTCCAGCCTATCATTCCACCATTTTCATATAAATAACGTGATTCGACTTACATTTTGGTATTTATTTGCTAATAGCTCAAGAAACAGAGCGGATACGCACCTAAAATTTATATAATTGTGATTCTTTTAGTATAATGAACACTGAGTATATGTCTATATGGCGAATACATTTATCTTAATTTTTCCGGGCTTAGAGAGGTAGCTAAATAAAAATTTGTATCTTTGTTTTTAATACTGCCTATGTAGCACTGAGGTAAAGACTATTGATTTCTTTGATAGGATGCATTTTAAATGTATGAGTTCCTCTGATTTGAAATAAAAAACAATTTATTGAAATGAATGTTCACGCAAAAGTGGGGAATGGGAATTAATAGTTACGAACAACAATTCAAGGATTTTAGCCTTAAATAAGAATGCAAAATTCGAAAACTTGTGATCCAAGCAAAAAGTAACATGTCATATAACCGACTTGCTTAAGATCATCATAAAATTGCTTTTTATGGATGAATTTAGGAATATGTATCAAAGTATAGAGGATATGGAAAGCAATACGTTCTCATGGTAATGGTGTACTCATTGTTACTGAATATGTGGAAAAAAACTTTGGATCATTTTACGTTGCATCCTCTGATAGGCCACCCGTTTGAGAGCGTTGGAAGATCGGCTCTTAAAAATTCAGAGGCACTAAGTTTGTTTGCATTTCACATTAGAGGGTCAAAAGAGTTGAATGAGTAAATGCGTCTATGATTAATCAAAGTAAAGTTGGTCTTTCTGAGGACATCGATAAACATTTGCGGAAGGAAACATTGGCGCTCTAGTTTCCTCTTAATTACTGGTATTAAAATTTCCAAAACAATTTACCTAATTAATAGCTTGAAAGGCTTTCAAATCTTCCTTTGATGTTAATGGATATTTTGAAAAAAAAATTGAAAACAAATAATCGCATTTGCCTCCACTTTCGGCATAGCTGGAGTTATTGATGAAAAACAACTTTAGCGCAGATTGAAGCGTCATGCTTGGGTGCTGTCATGAACAGACTCAAAAATCTCTCTAGCTGATTAATTGACTGCAGTGAAAAATTTATATTATTAAGTAAGATGGTCTTTAATTATGGAATGGAAAAAAATTAGAAAATCACCTAGCTTTCGGAGAATTTAGTCGAGTTAAAGACATTCCAGGGAGAACCCAAATAGTGATGAGAACTTTCTTTTTAATAACCTTATTGATACGTGTGCAATTGGATTATCATCGCAGAAATCGAGTGTCTAGGCTTGTAATCTCCACAAACCCTCATTGAGACGAGCTCTGCGAATCCAAATTTTTGACCGTTGCATCAGTTTCTGGCAAATGTGGTAAGAAGCATTACAATTGGAATCGTTAGTTAGTTCCGTCATCCCGTTATATCGGCAAAATTTCCTGCTTATTGAAACGATAATTCTAAAAAGGTTATCGAGTCGTGAAGTTTCCAACCCTCGGCGTGCATACCCAAGCCCCGGACACACTTTCAAAAAGCTTGCTTAACTTTCGATGTCACCAGCGAATGATTGTTTTTTTCTCGTGTTTTTCTTGATATCATTTCAATAAATCTCTACTTCCAATAGCCCCATGGGAATATTTGTAAAGATTAGTTTTTTGTATCTTGTGAGATATACATGATAAAAGAACAGAAATGGTAATTTCCACACTTTTTATTCAAATTGAAAGTGTGCAAATTAACATTTGTGTTCTTTTCTCGTGAATATATTGAACTTCCACAAAATCAAGCCGGAAACGATTTCCTGTGTTAGAAATTGCCTAAAGTTAATTGAAGCAATAATGTAACGTAAGTGCAACCAATCTCAGTATAAAATCATTGAAAAAATTTTAAATTCGTCGTATAAAGTATATCCTTTAAGAACATACTATTTCCTATCCCATGATAATATTAAAATACTGCCAGCAGCTGCTTAATCTACAAGAGAACAGAAAACCAACATTCTCTACTTTATGTCATATTCTCTTGCCTTTATCGAAACAACAGGGAATGATCAGGGAAATTGACATCTCAATCATTGACTGCTAACAAGTTATGAGTATTTTTGCAAAGCCTGGAATCTCTTTCTCTAAAAACTTCACGTCATAGTTTTTTCGCTGTTTTCAAATATTGTCAGTCCTCAGCCAATTTTTCGAAGAAAACAAGATGCTACCCAGCTCGTGGCATCGTGTTTTCTTTCTCACACAGACCATTTTGAGGCATTTGGAAGCGCCTTTCACTACTATATTCAAGGTCAATGGAATGTTCTGCCATATCCGGACTAAAACTTTGCAGTTAGCTCCTCTGTGTGGGGTATACTTTCGTTTTTAGCACGACAAAACCATTTGAGATACGTATAAAATTGGGTTCACGCAGTGGAGCAGGCGACCTTTTTTGATTTTCCCCCCATGACAGCCATTAGCTCACCATTCTCTCGCATGTTCTTCCATCTCACACATTCTGTCATCCCCTCTGCTTTTCAATTTCATTCGTGTCTTCCTCGCTGGCTGGCAGCGCTTTTCTCTGATTCTCTCCCCATGATTTTCTGTTCTCGTTTTTTTTTCGAGAGAAGCGCACTCGATGGAAGAATATGAGGGCGCCCACAGATGAGTTTGGAAACGGAGAGAGAGGCGAGGTTGTCTGGTGGATGAAATACCTGCCTCTGAAACTTGTTTATTTCCTCGCATTTCGTCCTCCCTCCCTCATACCACGAGCAACCCTTTCCGTTGAGCGTTGACATGTGCAAGGAGCGAGAAAAATTGTTGGCTGTCTCTTTCTACGCGTATCTTTTCCTTCTTTTCGTCCGCGCCCTTTCCGCCCTTCGCATTATCAAGAGGATTGAACGTGACACTGGTAACTAGGACGTCTTGCATAGCGAGTTCCTTGCTAGTCGGAGTATGCGATATTAATGACTACTATTTTCCCTTAAACCAATTTCTCGTACAATAAATTTTCATTTAATCACGCATTCAGTGATTCAATCCAAAGGCTGCTGTGGATATAGGTTGGTGAAGGTAGAGCTCACCTCGGAATGAGCCAGAGGGTGTGAATTTCGTACATAGGTTAAGATTCAAATTTATGACTTTTCATTGAAAACGCTACATGCGCCTTCAGTGAGGAGAAATTGAAGTTATGAGGTGCAGGCTAGACCGATTTTTTTTGGTGATGGATCACTCACGTGCGAATCCTTTTATCTTGAAATTTTCATTGAAGCAGATTGGACCCTTAGCATTTGCTTGTTATTTGAGTGTTATTAAGTTACATCTGAGTAGGTAATTAGTAGTTGAATTGTAAAATCATCACATTTGAGATACAAGCAATTGTTGTAAAAAGGTCTACTTTGAGTGCAGCGAAAATTTCAAGATGATTACACAAATTTAAATCAAGTAATTCATCGTCAAAAAATTTCAATCGAGCATGAGGTATGCGTCCTCTTACTTGCTGCAATTACGATTATTTTCTGGCCCTACACGTTCAAATAGAGAACAAGGAATCCAGCCCGTAGAATTATTCCGACTACCAAGAGTATTTCGAATCAATACGTTCGGGTGATTAACAGCGGAACCATTGGATGAATTTTTCTGTGCTGTTAAGCTAATGCGGATACCCTCTTAAGCGTTCTTTCGGCACTAAATAAATTCTTCCCTCTCCGTCTTACCGTGCTATCTTCAATGGTGCAAATGAACCCGACCACCGATCGCTCCTCCGAATTCCCGGCTAACCAGACATCCTATTTGTTACGGGCGTCTTGTATTCCACTCCTCGAAGATTTGTTCGCTATTCCATTCCCCCTCTCCTCTCATGTCTCATCCGCTCGCAAACGGGTGACCTCGGGAAAATTTAGTGTCCCGTCTGAGCACTCTCCGAAAATAAAAACCAGGTGGACTCCCTTTATTCCTTTTTCCTTCGAATTCCTCTGGGCCTTCACGACATAGTCTTAAGGCCGTTTTACACGGGGCACGTACTTGCAAACTCTGACGTGTGTACGAAGGCGCAGTCAAAATTGCGTCGTGTATAGCGGAGAATTGCTGCAACACATGCGAGAATGCGTGGACGTGAGATGGCAAAATAGCCCAGGTTCTAAATTCGTCCATGCATTCGCGCAATTCCAGGCGATTTTAGGAATTAATTTAATTCTAACCACCGCAATTCCGTACCCCGTATAAAACGGCATTTACGCATCTTCAAGGCCGTAGTGTGACGTTCAACATTTATTCAGCAAATCAAATGAACATACTTAACAAACATATGAGTCTCGGCTTCCGGGCGATCCTCCGCGTTGAGTTGTCCATCGGTGACGACAGTTTCTCCAGCCATCCTGCTGGCGTCTTCAGGTCAGAAGTCGTCACCTATTGTACGGACAACTCAACGCGGAGGAACGCCCGGAAGCGGAGATTCATATGAAGGAATGCCGCGGAAACCTCAGATCATTCTTAACAAACGCACTTGTATAGGAAAAGTTCTCACGAATAAAATCGGGAACGACGGCACTCACTGTTACTTCACAAATCTTTTTAGCACAAATTTTAAGCACAATTTGTAAGTACTTCGGGGAAAAACATCAGGAGCGACGATGCGTACAATCTAATGCCACTATTCTTATTATAATACAAGCAATCTCTATGTTCCACGATGTAAATCAGAATTGTATTCCATTATCAGGTTATTGTCATTGTTTCTTCAATTCGTCAACCATAATTGTCACAGTAGCGACCGGGTGTTTCAGCCGAAGGCACTAACCAAAATTTTTTCGGGGGTTCACGTAGAGGGAAAAGCATTAGACTGGGGTGTCCAATTAATATTTTCATGCGGGCCACTTTGGAAATGAATCGTAGCTACCCAGGACGCGTACAGAATTTCCATTCCCATTTTTATTTTATGAATGAGCAGAAAGCGTGTATTTGATGCATTGGTGTTCACTACTTTTACCATTGCAATGTACCATTGCAAAATTTATATATAATGTAAAAGTGCGATGAATTTCGCGGGCCTGAAATTTTTCATGCATCCCCCGAACCGGGATTTTTTTAATAATAGGTTAAGTAGAGGGTATTTAACTAACTACTCTATTCATAATCGAAAAAACTTCATTTTTCAAAGAAATCTTATGTAAATTTATGATTTTTTAAATACTTTGTTTACATTCATGAAGCAAATTAATTTCGATTTTCTATTTCGGAGGGTTCCGGACCCCCCGGAAATACCACCCTCGCTACGCCACTGCATTCCACAGAAGTAACCCCTCTTTAAATGAACCCCATGAAATTTTCTGCGTCCGGCCTTACCCACACCTTTTTCCTCGTGGGCCGTCCCTTGGCGCTAACGTCCTCCCGTCCTTGAGAAGGACGTCTCCACGGCGAAAGATGCTGCTGAGAGAGGAATTTCCCGTCCGATCACAACTTTCACTTATATTTTTGAACGCTTCGATTGCCGTGGTAACGGAGTTGACGCTCCCAAGATAGAATTTGGTTGAGGAAAGAACACTCTTTTTCGAGACGAAAACATCTGCTTCAAGTATTGACGACTCATTTAGTCTACGGATGTACCCTTACCTATGTAATAACTGATACCTCACTCAATCCTGTCAATGTCAATGTTAATTTTATAAAAGTAGCCAAAACGAGTCTGTTGTTAATGGAAACGTGATCATAATAACGTCCGTAATGCGCAAATAAAAATAAAATATGTTTAGAATGATCGCAGGCTTTCCTGGCGTATAGAATCATGGAAGGTTACTCGGGGATTCCACCGGACCAGGTTCTCTAACTCCATCTCGGTACTCAAGCCCAGATGAAGATGGACAACTCATACATCGAAACGTCGGCCGAGATGGAGTTGGAGACCCTGGCCCGGTGGAATTCCCGAGTAACCTTCCACGATAAAATATTTTTATTTAATTTCAACTTCATTTTTCTTTTCAATCATAAACAAAATGAATAAAATTATCCAAATATTAGGTTTTTTAAAACTCAATTATTATTTGCCGAAATAATTCTAGTGAAAAAAGTTCAAGGTTTTATACTTATACGGATTAAATATAATTTGCCCCGCTATTCGCATTGATTTTGAAAGATCATACCTCGATTTCCCAATAAAATGCTTATTAATTTCATTAAAAAGACCCTGTTAAGTTACCTTTGCTTTTATATATTCGTTTGGATTTTAATTGATTTTTTGTGGAGTTTAATATTTGAATCCGATATGCGGATATATCTTGGGTTTTATTTTCATTATTGACACACTACTGACGTATTCATATTTCGAGAGAATTCCATCACCCCTACTAGAATTGTTAAAAGTGACACATAAATGGATATATGAGCTTGTTATTGCATCCTAGGAGGTATTTTTAAACAAATATTTCCAGTTGATCTCTCCATTCTATTCGGGTTTTCACCGCGTCCGTCGTGTTTTAGTGACAACAGTTTCGCTGACTGCAATGTCAGCGAAAACTTAGTGATTTTCTTATTCCTTGCAATTTCGTCCACCATCGAATGGATAAATCTGGACTAGCCGTGACAACATCATAGCTACGCATGTATCTCTATTTGTACGACAATTCTAAGTTCCAACGTTAAAATGTTCTCTGAGTTCAGCTCGATTTATTGGATTTGTAGGTTCATTTAGGGGTTTTGTCGTCCTTTTCATGGTTTTACATGAGGATCCAATAAGATTTCCGATCTTAGCGGTCGTAATGTCTGTATCAGCCTCTAAAATGGTGAAAATTTTAATACTTACGTTGAAATTATTTTAACCGCTTTCACGCTCGGGGAAAGCTTCGAAATCGGAAATAATGAACTCAATCGTTAAATATCTTCACTGAATGTCTTACGGAATGCAAACGATTTCAACTCAATCTAGTTTGACTAGATCTTATTTTCATCCTGCCTTTAAATGACTAAAATATATTCTCTAAATATTTTTTATAATTGCAGTTAATACTTTAGAGCTGATTCCACTGAAAACTAGATCACTTTTTCGATTGCGAAGCGGCGGGAAATTACCTTTGCCTTTGGCGAACAATCAATTTTCAGTCATACTGCGACTTTCGCCACAAGGAAGGCAGTGAAGCGTTGCTCTTTCGGAACGAGAGGTGGTTCGGCGAGATAAACTCGTCAGCCTAAGTGCCGAAGTGTCCTCAAGATCATTCGTCAACCTCGTCGTCTCTCTTCCTCATCACTATCAAATCCTCAGAAACCCCACTATTCGGCTTACCTTGAGTTCACCTTCTTCGTCGCCACCTATCGTACCAAAACCGCATTTGATGGCACAAGAAATCAGGGGCGGATAAATCCGTTTTTCTGTATTATGGTAGCCTCCAAGCTTACCTGAGCTTTACCATATCAATTACACTTATTTTTGTACCTGCGGGCTGCAAGAATATTCGATAATATATTTACTACCCATACTTTCCGTTTCTTTTGCTCTTAAAAGTGGTCTGCATCTTCGTGTTGGACAATCTTCACGGTTCATTTGTGTATTTATAAAATTTTCTTCCAAGAGAATGCAGCTATAATTATTTCATGCGAGTTTTTGTGCCATTTTATTGATGCTCTCATTAAAGGTCATCAAATTTATATCATTTCTATGGGAAAAGACGGATGAGAGAAATCTAAACCCGTTATTTCCCCCAATTCTTTCTCGTATCTTAATAATCTATATTTTTAAGCAATACCATTGTAATCATTGCTTAGACTTAATATTAGCTTGAGAGTTACTTACAGAAGAAAAACTAAATAATTAAATGAGTTTTTCTCGTTTTAGAAATCCGAAGTAACGGCTTTCTTTATTTTTTTTGCTTGCATGATAAAATGTTTGTCTTAGTTTCTTTAACTTCGGATAAGGTTTGTAATCTAGTTAAATATCTTTGTTTCCTCTCGTTTCCAGGGCCCACCAGGAAGGCTTGGACCAATTGGTCCCGTCGGACCGATCGGAGAGCCGGGTATTCCAGGATTTCCGGGAGAGAAAGGAGAACCTGGATCCCAAGGGAGACCGGTAATAATTGCACCGCGCGCAGCTATCCTCTTGTTTGGGTTAATTGAACCAACCCCCGAAAAAAAGTATTTGATTCCACCATGGTTTTACGAGACTTCCATTTTATTCAAGCGTTCTTAAAGTTTTGGTCTTCGTCCCAATTTGAATTTTACCATTCATAGAAGACAGCTAATGCACCAATAAAAAATGCGTAATGTAAAATACACGGGCGTAATTTTGTGGAAATCGTTTCTATTTTAATGATTGGTCTTGGCCATATTTTCGCACTCTTTTATTTCAAGGTGGCACTATGCGCTGAAACTTACGTCCACGAATATTAAAAAAAGGAGCCTCAAGTAGACCTCTAAAAGTGTTGTCAACCACCGCGGTTTACAAAAGTCGCCACTCGTTTAAATGAGTTTACAAAAGTCGCCACTCGTGTCACTGACGGTCATATTGATCCGATTTTCACGGAGAAATAAGGTACAATTAGGGAATTATCAACCTAAATTTACATTCATGATGGTGTGATTTGTTAAATCCATTACTCTTCAATGCTATTTCTCGCAATTACAAACATTTTACTGCAAAGCATTGGAAAAAAGTGGATCGCATTGCACTCATCACCGCGTCGCGGACATTTTTGAAAGTCGATTAAAATGCGACCGAATTGGCAACAGAAATCAGCCTTCTATGGTATGGAATTGAGCCTCCTTTATTCAGTCCCCTTGCTTACGGCCGTGGAAATAAAATAGTGTGGTAGTGAGACTGATTTGATTAAAATAAATATTCATAATATACATTTCCCATGTATTTTCTGAAGAAAGTGCCTTATTTGCGTAGTTTGGTGTATCTTGCATTTCATTAAGTATTTATTACGTTTGTCGAGCAAATTCTTCCGAAATCTAATCCAATTTTCATGGGTAATCTATAGAAAGTAATCACGGGTAGGCATTTCCATGTCTATAGAAAGAAAAAATTAATCGGTTCCTACTCCATAAATGCATTTTTCCTCATCGGTATCAAACAAATTTTATCTACCAGCATTTTCATGTAACCTCAAATATAAAAATTGACTCAAACATATAAAAATTTTAGTCTGATGAAGTACCGTGGCACATTTTACAATTTTAGATACAGGTAAATGTTGGCAGTTGTTCACTTGATGCAAGATAGATAGTTAATGTAATAGTTTCAAATGAGTAAAACGTATCAAAAAAGACCGGTAAAGGGCAGCAATGATAAGTCCTTCCAAGGCGTTATACTCTCTTCGGAAAGGTTATTGTCCGATCTTTCCTCGTCAGCATCCATCTTTTTAAGTGACAAGGCGAGGGTCAAATAGGAAATAAGTCTTGCTCCTTCCCGTTAGCGCGTTAACGACCGTCCAGCAAGCAGCATTGGTCAACTTTTTGGAGATACGATTAAGATCGGAACTCGTTCCCGCGGAGGATCATGTCTCCCGTGTACATCAATTCGTCCAACCCCAGAGCGAGCTTTCGCTTCCGCGCCAACCGCCTCGCCGCCTTCATTTGTTTGCCATCGTGTCGAGGCAATGGCGGAGCGGTGGATCTTCCGTATTTTTTTCGGCCAAGAGAAGCCAATACACCGGCTGCGGGCCACGCGGATTCGAGAGCGAAACGAAGATTAATGTTTCTTAAAGCAGCGGCAACGCAATGAATTCCTCGAGGACCACCCCCGTCGTTCACATAACGCTCGGGTTAACACGTGCTCCCGTGGACGTTTCGCAAGTTTCATTTTTCATCCGGTAGGCGGAGGGGGAGTGTCCGTGTACTCATCGTCAATCCCTTCGAGCCGCTCTCCATTAAAGGCCATGACTCTCTTCATTTGAGAGATGAATCTGATATTTCGGTCGCAAGGCAGACATTTGGCCCCTCAAGTGACGCCGTGATGAAATTTTGTTGCCCGCCCGCCCCCTTCTCTGTCTTCTTTGCGAAGTTCATTTTTTTCGGGGCGGAAAATCTCCAAGTATAACCCCATCGTCATGCATTACGTCGAGCAGCGATTTCTTGCGTACCTATGTGTGATCTGAAAATTCAGGGGCTAAAAACGCATCTCAAATTTTGGGCAAAGTAAATTTTGTGACGACGTCCTGCATGCTCCATTCAGTTAAATAGATTTTAAGAACAATTTTTCCAATGTCGTTAACACAAAAGAATTTTTTCGGTCTATGTGCTATTTTTCCTCTATAAACTAGAAAATTGGTCCTGATAGTGGATATGGCTATGCTCTCACGTTTCAGAGTTGTTTTCTCAGTATATAATCGTATTTTCAATCGTTTAGTCTCAATTACTAATAAAAAATTGTTAAGCATGCTGTAAGCTCATTGGTATAGCAACGGTCCAGGGCGTCACGTCCCCTCCTTCTCCGCCACTCCGAAATGTAAAAGTACAAGTACTTTGCTTCATCATAAAAAAAACAAAATATTGAAAAATCATGAATTTACAAAATATTTCTTCGAAAAATGAAGTTTTTTTCGGATATAAAAAGTGATACAATTAGTTTAAAACCCTCTACTTAGCACCTTGATTTTCAAAAGTTTTCCCTCAGGTTTTGGACCGCCCCAAACAAAATTTCTGGCTAAGCCACTATGCAAAACTGGCACAAGAATACAATTAAGAAACCCATCTTTGGTGCTACTGTTGCCAAATTGCTAAATTACAAAGCAAAATAGACATCGTGCTTGTCTTTTCGTTCACATGAGTATGGGGGACCCCCATATTACCCTTTTTATTGATTGAGAAGATTAATATAAGTCCTATGAAAAGCGCTTAAGTTTCTTTCATGGATGCCCCCAAATAATTTTCCATGAGAAATATGTGGAAGAAAAGGAAAACATTACTCAGATATGAGATTCTAGATAACATTAACCTCTAACTCTATTGCTTTTCAAAGGGCTTTCCGGGTTCACCTGGTGTGGCTGGACCAAGAGGTCTCCCTGGTCCACTAGGACCTTCTGGACCTGAAGGAAGGGGCCTTCCTGGGCAAAAGGGAGAAAGGGTAAGTTCCAATTAATGCAATTAATTTTTTATACAATTTACAATTATCTGTCTATTTGCATTAATCCATCAACCCTTTCAGTGTGATCATGAACAGAGATTGATCTACATGTTTTTGTTTGATGTCTCAATGGTCAACTTCAGTACTTGTTATGTAAAATTCTTTTAAGCATTGGCAGTAGTGGCTTCTAAAAATGTAAATTTGTTATAGGAACTCGTAAAATTTTTTACTTTTTTATTATTTTTTTTTAATTAATTGATTGGCACTATTTTTTGCATATAAAGTTAGATCTTGATAAGAACTGGCAGTAATATCTTTTTTAATTGCTTTCTTTGTATTATTCCATGCATTAATAAATTTTCTATTTGTTTACACACATAAGGAATAAATATAATTTCATGGCATGATATTTTGGAGGACAACTCTAATTTTAATACATCATGAATGGTTTCTTGATTGAAACAGGGTAGCATTGGCTTATCAGGACTTCCAGGAGAGAAAGGAGAGCCAGGATCTCCAGGGCCTGTGGGACCAAGAGGCCCTCCTGGAGAAATACGTCAAATTGAAGGGGCGTCTGGGAGTTTGGGCGTTATTGGACCACCTGGACCAATGGTGAGCGATTTTGTGGTTGAACCTTATAGGCACTTATTGAAAATTATAATTATTCAAAATGTTATATTATCTGTTGCTGCTTCATCACATTCATTGCAAATGCCTATGAAGATTGGCTTGGTTATTTATCAAGTGATTTCTTTTAATTTTAGTTTTTGGGCCAAATTCTCTAGTTAGACCCTAAAGGTTATTGAGGGTTATGGTTTAGCCTAAATATGGTCTTATTGAGAAACTTAATTCCTCGAAAAAAATGTCTGAAACAATACTGAGGATAATATGAAGCATGGGTGAAATTTTTGGGAATTTTCAATCTTTATTTCACCGTATTCTTGGAAGTATGAATCAAGTGGATAATATCCTGGTATTTTTTATGCATTTGTGTATAAAAATTACCTTGATTTTTTTCACAGTGGTGGACTAATGGTATGTTAACGTACCACTCTGGCTTGTAAAATCATATTTTTCCTATTCAATTGTCAAGTATGATGCCGGGTATTTATGATATACATATATCACTCATTGGGAATATTTCTGCTGACTTTACATCTTTGTAATCATGTGTGAATGTTTGTACCTCTGTTACAGGGTCCAGAGGGACCAGAAGGACCTCCTGGGCCAAGGGGTCCAATTGGAGACACGGGTCTTTCAGGTGAACCAGGAAGGGATGGCATTCCAGGAGAGAGAGGACTGAAGGGAGACAGGGGGGAGCCAGGATCTCAAGGGCTTAGAGGTCTCCCTGGTTTAACGGTATGAACAAACTAGGATTACACTTGTAATACATTCAACTCTTTCATTGCAGCACCTTATACAGGTTTTTGCCTTTAGCTGGGAATGAAAAATTTCATACAGTAATGATTCATTAGACATCAATGGAGATCATTCCACTGTGAAAAGCAAGTTTATTTTCCAGCATAATATAGATCTAATGCAACATGGAATGCGATGATTAATTACAAATATATTTATACAAACCATTTAAATGCACACCTAACGTAGGTGTTTCTCCCTTTCCTTTACTGAATTTTAAAGTTTAAAAATCTATAATATGATAGCACTCATATTTAGGCAGCACTAATGGCTAATTTTTGTGTAAAAATTAGTTGATGACTTTAGTGTCTTTTGTGGTCCAAATTAAATAGATTATAATTTTCTCCCAGGGTCCTCCTGGTCCCCCTGGACGTCCTGGTGCTCAAGAAGCAGGGGAGACTGTTCCTGGGGCTATTGGACCCCCTGGCATCCCTGGTGAACCAGGGATACCAGGCGCAGCAGGGCCAAAGGGAAGCAAAGGATCTCAGGGTGACAGGGGGGAGATTGGGCCTCGAGGTGACAAAGGTAAGTCTTGTTAAAAATTCTTAATAAACATTGACTCAAGAGAGTATTAAGAGTGGAAAGTAAGTTGCCCTGAATGGTATAATAACTGCTATGTCTCACAAAATTGTTGTTACCCTTTTAGGTTTCCAAATTTTATCAGAGATACCAATTTGTTCAAAAATTACATTCCTTCTTATTTCGATCATCATATTTCCATGCACCATTGGTATCTGAATGCTATGATTTGACATCTTAATTTCTTTCAGAATTCTCCAAGTTATTTCCTAAGTCCAGGGTCAGATCAATGTTGTTTTTTTGGGGTTTGTGATTCATTGCTCACTACCACATCTTGGTGGTATACAATTACACACAGCAATAGTGCATCTCATGTCTGTTATTCGTAGACAAGTGAAATTTAGTTATTCAAAAATTATTCTTGAACATATGTTTTCTAAGCTGGTGAAATAAAATCTTACATGGAAGAAGCACTGTAAAAAATATGTACCATCTTTTCAATTTGTCCAGCAATTACAAGGGTAGGGGTAGGGTGGCTGCTCCACCTCCCCATTAATCCACCTCTGCCTCAGTCATGGAAAGCCACCTATACTGTGGTAAACTGGTTCATTATATCTATAATTTCTTCCAAAAGGGGACCGTGGTGAATCTGGGCGCAATGGCATTGATGGCTTGAGAGGGTCACAAGGTCGTGATGGAGCTGTTGGACCAATTGGCCCGAAGGGAGAACCTGGCTTCCCTGGGGTGCCTGGCCTCATTGGATCTCCTGGACTTGTTGGACTTCCTGTGAGCATTGTGAAATAATATCTTTGGGCATGAGTATTAGAAGTTGAACTCTCAAGTGTTTCATTAATATGCTCACACATACCTATGAGTCACTACAATAGTCTGTTATATTTTATAAGATTAAAGCATCACCAAAAGAATGTACAGTGTGGAATTATATTCAATTCAATGACCTAGATATGTAATGATGCCTCTTATTTACTTTTCCTTTTTTGAGTATGTGAAAAAGTACATATTTGCCACTATTTTGATTAGGAAGAAGTCTGTACTTGATTGGCTTTGAAAACTTGATTCTCTTTTTCCATTCAATCACTTTAATAGCAGCTGAGGACTCAAGTTTCTATTTAGGATACTTCATATTTAGAAACTTGTTACCTTTATCTGCATATATTTGGTAACAAGGGTGACTTGGCTAAAACTTTTGAAGGATGGTAATTTCAGCATGAATGATAACTCAGGTGATACATTTAGTAAGAAAAAGACCATTTTTATCACTTGTTTTATAATTTTGCCTAAAATGTATCTTCATATTTTTACTCTAGCCTGATTTTTATTCCTCCATTCTTTTCTGCATGAATTAAATACAAATTTCCATTCTTCCTTGTGCTCAGGGAGCAGCTGGTCCTCCTGGAATACCTGGCCCAGCTGGACAGAAAGGAGACCAAGGAGAACCTGGACAGCCTGGTTTACCAGGAGCCGTGGCTCAAGCAGGCGAACCAGGGGCTGCAGGCCCTCCAGGCCCAATGGGACCTCAGGGGGAGGATGGCGAGAGGGGTGAGAAGGGAGATAGGGGCAGCCCAGGAGTCATGGGACCACCAGGGCCCGTAGGGTTGCCTGGAACTCAAGGGCTTCAAGGGGAGGAAGGAGAAGTGGTATGATATAGACTTTCTGTCATCATTTTTTAGTTAAAATTATGCTTCAATAACCTTAATTTTTTACACAAGTGGCAGTCAAGTGGTTTTTTAAAAATGCTTTTTTTAAGCAATAACTTGGAATGTGCTTGTTATTTTAGCTTACAGTAAAACCTTTCTATGACTGCCATTGCATGTATCTACAGAAAATTGTAGGATTTCTCTTCCTTTTAGGGAAATCTTTCCTTTCTGTACAAACAGTAAAGTATGGTTTTGCTACTAGTGGGCCCTCCCGCCCCAATAATGGCATTGGGATTCCCTATCCCCTCCCTTCCATCCCTGTCCTCTCCGTGGAGGCATCATTGGGCTCTCATGGCAGTGGCACCTCCCATACTTTTTTCCTTCCACAATTCTTCCCCTTCCGAGGTACACAGGTGAAAATCAAAGGCTTATAGATCCTGCCCTCAGGATAGTAACCCCTCAAGCCAACCCAGGGTCTTTATTTCACCTGTTACTGCTGGTTTCAGAAAAACATGGCAGTTTGGAGGGGTGCCCACTTAATAATTATTACATTTAAAAATGGCATTTACAAGATTAATTCATTAAAAAGAGATATGTGTTTACTTTATTCATTTCATTAGGTTATAAGGCAGATTAACAGCTGCTTTCTGATAAATCTTCCCAAGTATCTTTTTTTCATTAGCTATACCCGACCAATTAAACCCGGTATTTAAATTTTTTCCATATAATTTTGGAGCCATTCAGTGAAAGCCTAGTCTAGTTTTTGAAAAGTTGGCCTCTCCTTGATACAAGGGTCTGAAGATTTCATGAAACCATGGAAAGGATGACTGTGATGATACTTGATATATGGAGGAGGCGACCGACAGCTTAGGTCATTTGCGCCATGACGGAAGGGTATGGAAGGAAGGGTGGAGAGAAACCTGACGTCGGCATTAGCCTGCTCTTAACGAAAGGCTCCAAGGGGGCCACGGCTTAACGTCCCATCCGACGGACGGAGTGTTGCGCTTGAAATGTCCTCCACACAACATTGAAGCAGGGATCGGGCAGTCTCTGAAGACTCTCTGCCACTGCCGGGATTTGAACCCGAGCACGCCGGGTGGGAAGCCAACACTCTAGCCACCACGCCAACCCGATCCCCCAAAGATGACTGTAAAATCTCTAATGGCCCTTTGTTCATGACCCCCAGTCAAGCATAGAAAAACATTCTTCCCACATTCACTAAAAAGAATATTTTAAAATGTTCTTGTGTAGGGAGTGGAGTAGCAGTAGGATGGAAGTAGCAGTACCATTAGGCAATGGCCAAGTGACTAATGAGGAGAATATATGGCCACTATGTAGGTGGCAATTTTATATCATGATAGTGGGGAAAATTATTCCATTCTGAGAAAAATACAGCCATATTAGGGGTTATCAATAAATAGAGCGGGCAATTTTGAGGAATTTTACTGTATTTCGGAGAAATCATTTTTTTTTTTCAAAATAATGTAATGCATGTCTAGAGTGAATTGACGTTGACATAATGCCATTATTTTGTTTATTAAAAGTGGAAATATTTTTATTCAGAGTGTCATGGTTGTTGTATTGCAGGGACCACCAGGACCTCGAGGGGAACCAGGGCCAAGAGGACATGAAGGACCACAGGTAAGACAATCTTCTGTTATATGTACTTCCAAATTTTGAGCCTTTGTCTGAATAAAAATTGAACATATCAGTGTATTTTGGCTCTTATCTACTGCGACTATCTTATTTCAAAGGGAAACCATGGAAAGTCAGGTCAACCAGGCATTCCTGGGAAAACAGGATCAAAAGGGGAGCCTGGAGAGAGAGGAGAATCTGGTTCATCAGGCCCAAGGGGTCTTCCAGGCCCTATGGTGAGATCCTTATTTTCATGAATCATGGCATGCAAGCAGCTCCAAATACCAGTCAAGTTAAAGAAAAAACTTGTCTCCACTCAACTATGTTTTTGGTAACAAGTCGAGAAAATGGCTTGTAAAAGAACTGTGCCTAGAATTTGGAAAATATGTTCAATAAATTTTTAAATGTGCCAGTTATGTTTGTACTTTTATCTGTAATTTTTGTGATTGCTTGGAAAAATTTCTCTCTGAGAGAAATCAAGATAAATTCCACAGGCATGTATAAATGATAATGAATCCCAATCTAAAAAATTGATTTTCCCCATAAATATTGTATGCTTTGTGTGAAATTATTTTTTTTGTGCACAGCTAATTTGATGCTTGCTCCTATGCTTTAGGGTCCACCCGGAGTGTCTGGAACACCTGGTCCCCCCGGTCTCCCCGGCTTTGTGGGCAAGCCAGGACCACCAGGGCCTCCTGGTCCTCCAGGGCCACCTGGAGACTCAGGGTCCATGACATCTCCAGCTGGAAACAACATTTATTGGGATGGAGTTGGGGCCCCAGGTGTGGCTGGTCCAAGGGGGCTTTCAGGGCCATCAGGACTGGTAAGACACAGTATTCTTATTTTAATCCTCTTGATTCTGAGATATATTCTTACACTTGGGAGGGCAATCTTTAAGTGCATGAAAGCCAGTTTTTCAAGTTTTGTATTCTGTAAGGGTACATGTTTTTTCATGAGATGTTTTCAAAGTAAATATTTCATGTACAAAATTCAATTCATTAAATTATATTCTCAATGTGAGAATACCCTCTATCTAAATTATTTTAATAATGAATGACTAATAACTATGCTGACCGCTAGAAATTATTTTTAGGGCAGCATGTGGCTTTTAAGTTGCCAAACTCTGTTTTATTAACTTAAAAATTCTACAGCACTTTTATACCTGCATAGAACCCTTAAAACTGGTAGGTATATGAATCCTAAATTACGGGATTTCAAAATTCCAATAGGGTGGTTTCCTATTATTTTTTTATTGCCTAAATCGAAAGATTATTACTCCTGGAGTACGTTCATGCTTTTAGATTTTTAAATGATGATATCTATTTTTCGCGATTAAATGAAAAGTGAAAATTTTCTAGTGCACGAAAACACGACGCGTAAGTATGAATGCCGGGAAATCTCTCCGCTTGACGTATTTCTGGTTCCCGTTGCCGCCCTGCAAGGTGACCTTGAGGCGAGGCTTAGCGCTGATATGACGCAGGCTGCTAGCGGGTAGCCTAGTACCCTGCTGGCTGGTAGCGCTTGGCTTAAATAAGGATTATTAATAACTTATCAAACGAGGAAAACTTTCCGACCTTAGCCAGTTTTAATAAGTGATTGTTAAGAGATGTTTCCCTGAGCTCTGCGCCTCATGCATGCATTGGTAACCTCATACGATGTATAACTCCTATCTTCTCCTATAGAAACTAGGTCCCTAGGTGACGTCATGTGGAGTGGCATCACATGGGCGCCAATCTGGCCCTTTTCAAATGAGGATAAAAATGGACCATTGCCATTCGTCTAATCCGGTATTTCTAAAACAAAATAATTTGTATATTATGAATACACTAATGGTGGGTAACGAATCACAATCAATGCCTTTCGTTTTCTTTGATGAAGGAAACCACCCTATTCATGATTTGATTTAAACTCGAATCCCTATATTTGATGCAATTTGACCAAATACTCAAATCCCTGCTCTATTTTCTATAGGATGTTCTACCGGTATACATGTTTCTGTTCCTATGGTTTGGACCATTATAAATTAATCAAATATGTATTTACCATTCTATACGGTGAGCTTATTGTCTTTATTAATGATGAAATATCTCCCAGATTTCATCTTTTAAATGTTTTCGTGATTCTCCACTCACAAAATGTATTATTTCATTGAAACCCAGCCATGAGTTGAAAGTGAGGTCCTAAACTCAGCTGGAAAGAAATTCATTTAATGAATATTTAAGGATAAAATACAAATTTAAGTTCTGTAGTGAATAAAACTAATGTGGATTTGATGAAATCCAGCCAGGTGAGCGGGGAGCAGCAGGTGATAGAGGGCCTGAGGGACCCCCAGGCCCTCCAGGAATGCCGGGCAAGGATGGACCATCTGGACTCCCAGGTCCACCAGGTCAGAGAGGTCAGCCAGGAATGCATGGAATGCCAGGACCGCCTGTAAGTATTACAAACTCTTTGCTCATTGACCTGTATACAATTGTATCTAGTTACAGGTAAATGAATACTGATGTATAAATTAAAATAAAATCACAAAAGTTTTTCCCTCAGAAAAAGTTCATGAAGCCTGTTGAAATTGCTGATATTTACAATGTAAATGATGAATTTTCTACTTATTTAATGGATAATGAATGTTATATGTACTAGCATAATGTGAAAAATCCAAATCTATGAAAAATCTGCGTTTAAAAAAAGCTTGAGTCATCCATGTAATTAATATAGGGGATAAACAGTTTTGCAGTTAGATGAGGATAAGGGCATTCATTCCTGCATCTGTTTGAAGTCATATAGTTTTCTTGGTCAAGGATGTATGACCTAACCAGAGAAGCTGCAAGTGTCAGCTGTTTTTTGACAGCTTTTTTGTGTAATCATTAACAGCAGCAGTAGCAATAATTTAATCCTAAGCAAACAATTTGTTTCCAAATTTCTTAATAGCTCTGTTTATAAGATTAAAAAGGTTATCTTATTCATTTATGTATATGCTTACAAGCTTCATTGAGGCATTGGACTCTTGAACTTCTATCTGAAACAGATATTTTAACTTGCTCGTCAGAAATGAATGCAGTAAGAGAAGCCCAATTTTTTCTCATAACATGGAGCACTAATTAGTGTGGCCTAAATATTAGTTTCTCTTCTATATTATACTTTAATAATTATGTGTTGAGTATATTTTTTCTATCCTGTCAGCATAAACAAAATGTACAAATACTCTGAAATGATTGTATTTATTTTATAGGGAAGATCGTTTACTGAAGCAGAGCTTCGTGATATCTGCGCTGCTGTTCTAAGAGGTATAAAAACTATAATTATTGCTCAACTTTTAAATATTTATGAATTACTCAGCTCTCCTGCTACTTATAATGTGGTTTGCTGCAAAGAAAACAAACCAAAGGGTCCATTCTCTTAAGGTGATGCTTCTGAGTTGACCAATATTGTAGCCATCATTGCTACTTATGTGACCCAGTGACACTGCTGCAAAATGGGCCTCTTGCATCTCCAATTCTAATAATATTCTGCTACAACTTGGAAGCATCTCTTGTGATGGCACTCTTTTCATTTTTTTGTTCATTTATGGCTATATCTGTAGCTTGTGAGTCTTGGAGTAGTCTAATTAAATATTCAGAGAACTTTCCAATTCACTCTTATGTAAAATCATTGATTGATCATGGCAGATGAGACATATGATCAGCCTTTGTTGTCATTTTGTAAAAGGAATACCCAAGACTTGCTGGTTATCTACCCATATATATGTGGTATAAATGATACCTAGTATTAATGCTGGGGAGCAGTGTTCTCTTATTTTTTCCACCATATAATTGTGATAACCAAATATATATACTTACATATGTACATAAAAACATAGTGGTGAGCTGATGATCACTGTAGAGAATAGAAGTTCATATAGCATTTCTTCAGGTACTTCATTTTTGCCAATTTAGAAATGATGAAGTAATTTCTTAACTCACTAAGTGGTAATTTTTTCTATCTAATGAAAGTGAGTATTTTTAATCTAATGGTCGACTTTAGTCATTATTGCAAAGAAGTAGATTGTGTTGTTTAAAGTGGGATAATCATCTCCAGCAGAAAAGTTAGCATATGAAATAGTACTTCTGAAATGAAGGTAGTTTTTGCTATTTCTGCCAAATCTTTAAGCACTTAAATAGGTTTGCCTATATCTTGAATGGTCATGAGCCTCAAGATGTATGGAAAAAATCTACTGTTTGAAGGTTTCGAATTAATTGCTGCATTCGAATTAATTGTGCTTTTATTGAAATTTGTTGAACTTTTAAAAATTAATATGAAAAAATATACTAATTTGTGTATGGAGTATTTGAAATATAATTCTCCAGGTGCTAATTCTGCATAGCAGTGGCGTACCAAGGGGGAGGTCCTACCCCTCCCACCCCCTCAAATAAAAAAACCCAATTACTTTCCTTCATAAAAGAAATAAAATATGTACCTATTGAAAAATCATGAATTTACAAAAGATTTCTTCTGGAAAAGAATGGTGTGGCTTTGTGTAGTATGTTTGGTAACTGCTGATTATCAGCATGGCCCAGTCAAACTACCATGCTATGGTGCTTTTTAGAGTGCACCCACACATTCTTGATCGCATTTGCCAATCAAGTGTATGTGCATGAGACTGGGCTCGAGTATATGGGTGGTTGAAACCCCCAAAATCAATTAATATTGAGAAACATGGACTTCAAAAGTTTTAGTAGCTTGATATCATGATACATATTTAATTTTTTAGGAACCAGATATTGATTTTTGAAAGTTGGTGATATATTATTGTATAACTAAGAAAACCTGGTTTTAAAAAGTGGGCTTGATTTATTACTGGGTCCTACTGCATATTGGGTCAGTTTTTTCATTGCTCCCAACATTTTTATCAGGCCTGATATTTATCATCCTAATATTACTTATCCTTATAGCCAATTATCTCTACAAAAAATTATTGTAATCTTGTATTGAATTTTTAATATCGCCCAGGCCTATTTCGAACTAATTTCTGCATGTCTTGGGGATTGAGTGTACCCCTCCAAAGAAAACCTCTCCCCACGGAAAACATTTATTACTACGGCCATGCAGATCTGTGTAAAAAAAATGGTGCACCTAGAGGGTTAAATTTTGATGGGATCATTTTCTCTTACCTTAAACGGCTAAGTAATTGGCAATCATGAAGTAAAAAAATAGATTCAAAATTACATCCAGCAAATTTACTTTTAAACCTTCATCGTTAATGAGAATAAGTGAGAGAAAATGATCCTGGTATACTTGTGATAGAATTGCTTGTTTCAGTCTAATTTGTTTTATTAAAATTTATCAAAGTATTGTAGTTTTAAGTCTTAACATCATTAGTGATAATATTTCAGCAAATGCATCTTTTTCATGTTCAATTCACCATCTTTCTCTTACATGTTTGATATTTCTCTCTACATTTATCCTCTTACCTGTCACTTTCTCCCTTCTCAATTGCTAAATAAACCTTTTTCAAATGAATTGTCAACACATCATGTGTGCACCACCCCATCAAATTGATTGGCTGATGCAGACCAACTGAGTGAGCTGACAGCCACGCTGGTGGGACCGCCAGGACCCCCTGGCAGGGGGAAAATAGGCAGACCAGGGCCACCAGGCCAACAGGGACCACCAGGTTTGATGCCTTGCCACTAATAGTGTATTTTAAAGGGCTCCCAAAATCTATGGGAGGAGGAGCACTATTTTAAAATAGAGAAAACTGTACAAAAACTTGTAAAGGAATCAAAGGAGCAACTAAGGGCAGTAAGCAGCCAACTACTACCTAACTGGTCCTTTGAAGTGTAACCTCCCATCAATCCTTGGCAGGCATCACATTCTCTTAATCTCTGACTCTTCTTCCTGAACATTCTTCTTTTATAATCTGCTCAATTTCTCATTCACACAAACACCACATCTCTACATCATAAGTTATAAAATTAATAATATTTTTTTACGATTATCAATAAGTCCTAACTAATTTACTCCAACTATGGCATCATAGTTCAACTTGGAGCTTCAAGCTCTTTATATGCATCTTTAACAATATTGATATGTTGTCCTATCATTGTCTCCCACCTGTTAACCCTGCCTTCCCCCTGGGCCATAATTGCCTCGAAACCCACTGATTATTTCCTTTGTTTACCTTCTACCTGGATCCCACCACCCATTATACCCCATGACTACAGAAAGAAAGGACGACCTCATCAATGGCCTTCGTGGGCCACCAGGCCCGCCAGGCATCACCAGACAAGGTCGGATGGGTCATGCCGGGGTCACAGGCATCCCAGGTAGCACGCTCTCTTCGCAACCTGAGCACTTAACTCTCTTCCAAGCCCTTGTGTGGTACCAACCATTCAAGTTTGCATTCAAATGAGCATTATACATAACATTCAATCCCAAAACATTTCCTGAGTAAATGTATCACAGGCATACAATCATGAGAGTGTATAAGTAGTCTGCTAAAATGCATGCAGCATTGCTTGGAAAGGAAAATTATTCACTAATCAAAATTTTAAATAGGAAATTTAAATGTATTACTTGCTGATGCTTAAATTGAGGTGTGGACCAGATTATCCAAATTTTTTAGTATAACTTCTGCATATTTCCATATTTTATGGGCAAGAGTTACAGACATGTTGCATAGGGTGTCTTTCAACCTCAAGTTTTTCTGCAGATTTTTCATAAAAAATCATTTTCCATCGCCTTACTTCCAGCTTTAGAAATATACTCTCACTGAAATATTTGCTGAATATATCATCCCTACAATATAAATTGGTGTGAATGAATGGGAATAGAAGAAATGGATCAATCTACTGATACCTAGAGGAAAAGTTCATCTGGATTAAGAATAAATATTTATCCCCTGTCAATCACCGTCAGTAAGAGCTAACAGAAGTACTAACAGGTGCAATTGGAGGCAGGCATATAGCCAGGGGGAGTCTTTGGGGAGGGAGGGGGAGTCAGACCCTTTACTTTTTGGTATTGCTATATTTCATAATTCCAGCCTAAAACCTACAATTACTTTAACTTTCAGCATTATGCAATAAAATATATGTATTACTGTAGTATGGTTTGAATGGTAATGTAACGTAAGGTTTTCCGAATTGTGACTTGAAATCAAAATATTACTATAGGCAACCCGCATACCACCCAAGCTCCCCAAAACAAATGTCTGCTTTGTGCTTGATGGTAGGATAGGGAAAGGAGAATCAGATGGATTAGGAAAGAAAGTTTTTACTTCCCTAGCCCAACAAACATTGTTTTAAGATTGTTAGATAGTGTCTGAAACCTACTGTATTTACACGTGAAAGCCACAACCTTATGTATCCCACGCATTCCAATTTTTGGGCGGGCTCGTGAGGGAAAAAAAACTTCCTAATGCTTTTTAGGTGCAGTTCTATATAGGTAATCATGATTTGTTGCTAAATCAATAAGTTTACATTTCCATGATTAATAAGATCAAATAATGTAATAGGTGGATTGGGTTGGTGTGGTGGCTAGAGTGTTGGGTTAGGCTTTTAACAGTAGGCTTCCTACCCCGTGAGCTCGGGTTCAAATCCCGGTGGTGGCAGAGAATTTTCAGAGATTGCCCGATCCCTGCTTGAATGTTGTGTGGAGGACATTTCAAGGACAACACTCTGTCCTTCGGATGGGACGTTAAGCCGTGGTTTCCTTGGCACCTTTCGTCAAGAGCAGGTAAATACCGATGCCGGGTTTCTCTATATCCTTCCTTACCTACGCTTTCCTCATGGCGCAAATGACCTAAGCTGTCAGTTGCCTCCTTCAAAATACAAATACAATATAATGTCATAATGTAATTCCTGCGAAGGTTTCCTAGTTTGAATGCTAAACTCTGGAGAAATAAACGATAAGAATTTGAGGGAAAATGGAACGCGGCTTACATTAAAATTTGGAGGATCGTGTAAACAGCGCACCCCCATTTTTTCACCGGCATTTCCAAAAATGGTACGTAGCTTCTTAGGGTAAATACAGTACTTGTCTTTACGCAGATTCATTGCATTCTACCATGAGACCATGGAAAATAGTGAACAGCTTCCATCAAAATATGACCTCAATCCATTCCTGATCAGTACTATACTACTCATTCAATCCTTTTTTGAAAATTTTGGTCAGTAATTAGTGGGCTTTTTCAAAAAACTATACATCATTCATGCTTAGTAAAACTTCTTTGTAGCCTTTGTCTTTTTTGTGACTGGAACTACTTATATGTTCACATGATGTGTCTGATGGTTAATAAATTAAAATGAACCATATTAATCAAGTATTCACTGCCCAATTATTTTTATTTTTTGATGAGAGGGGTATTATCAGTTCATCTTTTGCAATTTATCTGAAGGGCATGACATTAGCCTCAGACAGAACTACAATGGTAATGTTGCCCTGTGATTTTTTTCATGCAATGTAAATCAAAGTCTTAATTATACCCAGGAATAAAAGCAGTAAATGGCACCATATTTTATACAGATGCCTCAAACTTTAGTGCTTAAATAATTCCATAAAACTTTCCTAAAATTTCTGGGTGATGTCACTCACAAGGTGGACTGATTGCTTTTTCTCAGTTTCTTAAATTTTGATGTCACATGTTGCCAGAATTATGTTGTTTTCATTTATTTATTTCATTAACTGTGCATTTGTTTTTGCTCTTTTGGCTTGACATAGTGGTGACCTTCTGCCATTCTGAATTACATGCTTTCTAGTATCACCAACACTGTATGCAAAAGTTAAATAATACCTGTTAAAGTGACTAATCTATTTTTTTAATGACGTGAGTCTACTCCCCGCCATTTTGTGTCATACTATCCATGTTTCTATGCACACTTAACATATTACCTACCTGGATAACATGATATGTACCTACATGAAAAATTTTAAATAAAATATGGTCTTCTCTATTTTCAGTAATTAGTTGGCTGTCTTGGCTTTTCCTCCATCATCTATTTATCATTAGTGCTGGCATGCTGCAAAAATTTGGGTAGTTTTTTATCGGTAGTAGCTTTTCCATCAAAACACTTAACTTTCCCAACAGCCCAAGAGCAGGGAATTTTCAATGGTGCAAAAATAACCACGGATAATCAGAAGAAATGGTCATGGTCTGAAACAGAGATTGTTAACATTCTTTATATAATGGAGACTTCAATTGATTTTTTGTGGAAACACACACATCTTATCATCCATTATTACACTGTTATTATTACTTTTTAAATTGAAGTAGGGCGTTTACTCTCTTCTCACATAAACTATTCATCCATGATCCTTACTTTTAATATAAACAAAAGCTTCGACATATTCTCTTTAACCTACAAAACATCTGTGATTAATGCCTTCAATGTTCTTTATAAAGGCTTGCTGAGGTGATGGAATCAAGTAGTTTCTTACAGACTAATGTAAAGGTGAGGTTAGTAACTCCAAATAATTAATGTAGCATGGCCAGATTATTGCCTTAAGCATTGCCATAACTTTCTTAGCTGCCCCTACCATTAACAATAATCCTATTTATTATTCCTATGTGTGATCCAACTCCTGAGAATATTCTCAAATGTATGCTCCCAAATTGATCAATTTTTTAATACTGTGTTTCATATGAATTTTGTGAGTAGAAGTTCTAAATGTATTAGATATAAGTAAAAACTTAATTTTATATGAGTTTACTCTAAAAATTGATCTTATATCACTGGATTATAATATTTGTTGTTGGTGCCACAGGGCATATACCTATTTATATTTTATTCTTTGCATTTCTCTTCTTTCATTACTGCATATCATTGAAAAGAATAATGTGTATGCTTATTTCTTCACATTGTTAAATTTTATTTTATCAGTCAGATATTCCAGAAGGATACTTGAAAAATTTAACATCATAGTATGTGGCTACTATGTTATTAAATGTGATTTTTCTATTAACTTTTTACTGATTGAAATATTTTTAGTTCCCTGTAATGAATTCTTAAAAATCAAGAGCATTGTATGCCAAATCATATTTCAAAATTACTGTCTCAGCCAGAACAATGTGTATATTCTATGTCTCCAAATGACATAACCTATTTCTGATAGAACTCATCACATTCAATTTCTAACGGGAACTTATGTTTAGCATATACATAACTAGCAATTGTTGAAGATCAGTGTATGTACCACATAATATTGGTCAGTGTTGTGTTATTCACAGTTGCTTTTAAAGTAGGAGAAAATAATGAGGTGTAACCATACATATAAACTTGGAAAAGAATACATTTCATCCAAATATAATATAGATACATTCAATTTAGCTGAGTTTCCTTTTTTTGATCCTCATATGTCAAGTATTAGATACATTTTGCTGGCTGGGGAGTAATAACAAATATGTGCTACTCTAATCTTTTGCAATGTGACTCTGACAGACCTTTGACACAACATTTTTGTTTGGTGTGCCAGGTGACACTGGATCCCCAGGCCTTCCCGGTGAGAGGGGTTTCATGGGACTTCCTGGCGTAGCGGGACCAGCAGGGCCTCCAGGATCAAGAGGAGAGAGAGGAGATAAGGGTGACCGAGGTCCAGAGGGTGTCGGGATTGAAGGCCCTGTGGGCCCCAGGGGGTTACCAGGTGAAGTTCTTGGCTTATGTAAATAAAATACCTGTATGCCCCAGTTGGCACTTGTGCACATAGATAATGTATTTGTATTCTGTGGATGCCCTCCCTCTTGAGAAATATGATATTTCATACCACGAAGAATTTGCCATTGGGATTGAATGTTAAACGAGTAGAGGTCCGTGAAAGTGGTTTTATTTTTTGCTAAAATTCGTTTTAAAACCATGTCATTTCGGTGTTATAGAAAA
Organism: Ischnura elegans; assembly: GCF_921293095.1. Classification (NCBI taxonomy): domain Eukaryota; kingdom Metazoa; phylum Arthropoda; class Insecta; order Odonata; family Coenagrionidae; genus Ischnura; species Ischnura elegans. The sequence goes on from NC_060248.1 coordinate 88,655,555, forward strand.
TCTTGGCAGTGTAATTATAATGCTACAATTTTTCCACGTTTATAGGCGTTTTATTATTTTATGGTACACGTTTCATGAATACTTATACTTTTATTAAGCATTTTACATAACATTTAACACAATTTTGATTGCACAAAATTTCTGATAAAACTAAATGAAGGATATGGTTCAAGTTATATTGGTTCAAGGTGTATGAATGGTTCAAGTGTGTAGTCTCGGCAAATGGGATTGGCAAATGGCAAATCCCCACTACCCTATATGTGTAGGTATACTTCGAGAGCCATTCCAGAATTTTTGGATTGTCAAGTTTCTCTACACAAAAGAAATCCTTTAAAAATACTTCAGTAGTGGCAACAACAAGCTCCCCCTTCTCTTTCTTTGACTGAGTGACTGTGTGTTTAAATGATAGCTGTCGTTTTGTGGGTCCCCTTTCTTTTGCACATTTATGTGTATCGCTATTGTTGTCCTTTAACAACGTGTCACATCTTTCAAATTCAATTCTTTTATCGCAAACTTTGCACAGTTATGCTCTGTATTTCATATAAAATCCATCAGAGCTGAATTCATTTGCCCAGGTATGAATGGTATCACTAGCTTTTGGCATATTAAAATTCCTTTCCTTCTTTTGAAAATACCACAATTAAAAAAAAGGCCAACAGCAAAACACAAATTATCACGAAGGTGTTTTCAAACTGAGTGCTGGGTAGCTACAGTACAACCACAGTACGTACTATGTATATAACTTACAAATTGGCCGAAATGTTTCATGTCGTGGGTTCCCTTTTGATACCCTTAGGTAGAACAGCAACTAGATACAACAAAATCGCTTAGTTTTGATTACAGCTGTTGCCAATCGGTCGGGAAAGGCAGTGTAAGAAGCACACATAACTAAAAATAATCGGATTAAAAGAAAGTTGAAAAATTATTTCCCATTCATCAATCCTGAAACGTGTAGAATGAGACGCTTTCTCACCTGAAGAATCAGATATTGGATTTGGCCAATGTCAAAATGATTTTTTTTGCATTGAAGCTCAGTGGAGAGCCGAATATCAGATGATCTGTCCGCTAATAAGGAGAACCCCTTCTCATCCTATCCTTTCTGTTCCGTCCTTCCCTTCCCCCAACTGCTAGCGCTTGGTGCTTTCAAATAACCATACGTGTCTACAGATGTATGTATTTAAACGAATCGAATCGCGCAGCTGACTGGCACAGCTGGCACAGCACCGTGAAATTCAGGCTGCTTTCAGACGAGACAGCTCTCTGCCACCCTGTGGGCCGTGCCTTGAACAGCGTTCCCAGCCAGCGTCCGTTTTTCAGTCAACAGATTTGTTACATTAAACTCACACTCAAGGTTTTCCTGCGACAAGTTATCCAATAGCGCGGTCTAATGCATTGCGATGAGTCACCGGAATTACTGCTCGGCATTAACACGTGCCAGGTGCGTGGGCTTGTACTTCCGCTCTTCTGCGGCCGCGTTAAATTTCTTTCAGCACTTTTAATTCATAATATCTAATTCTTCAGGTGAGAAAGCGCCTCATTCTAAATATTTCAGGATTGATACATGGGAATCGAAGAGAGAGGCTGTGATAAATTTAACGGCGAATTCTGGCGGAAAAATCACTATGGTGCGCGATATTATGCAGATATGCACGAGACTTAACAAGCCAATTGACCTTGGAATCGTAATGAGGTAGAACAAATGAACGTCGGCAGCTTTGAACAATGAAGGCTTAGGCTTTAATAGATTATGACTCATTAGATGTGATTTTTTCGGTAATTCACCTAAAATCACAAAAAATGCAAAATTTCGTTTTTATTTACCGATTTCGCATTATTTCGCGATATCACATCTCGCAAATTTTAAAGACCTCTATAAGTGAGTCAATTAATGCTTAAATTCTTGAAGCTGGTAATCATAAGTGCAGAGACATTAATCACTGTCGAAAATTAAATTCTAGTATATCTAGGACTTAAATACACCAGTGTTAGTGTATCTAGATCTTAAATAAATAGTATATATGCCACATACATTGTAGTATTTCTACCACTACACAGCTACAAATTATTTAAGGCTCCTTGTTTTTAAACCTCCAATTTTTGTATAAAATCATTGCGTGCAGTTTTTAATGCAATAATCAGGTCCAAACACCATTCTAACAGTCAAAAAAATCATTTTCATAATCAAGTCATAAAAATTGTGCTGAAGATAAAAAAGAAGAGTAATACTCAGGAAAGAGCTCAAAAATGTTGAAGTTATTTTAGTATTTAAGGCCAGCTAAATTTCTAAAGTATATGTACTCAGTTATTATAGAATTTTCAATTTTTGTGACTAATATGATGAACTTTAATCACCTACAGGACCAACCGGACCTGCTGGAATAGGAATGCCAGGAAGACCAGGTGACCGAGGGGAGCCAGGTCGACCAGGTATGGTTCACGATAGCAGTTAGGGAGATTCAATCATTAGGCATTGAGTTTAATTATGATAAACATCATTCTCATAGGAAAAGAGGTTCCTTATTAAAATGCAGTGGATATCATTTTCATGAAAATATGCAAAAATGCCCATCTATTTGCAGTCCATCTCTGAAAAATTTGGGCTCTGCATTTTTTTTTGTTTTTGCAAAAGAATTTGAAAGTCTAAATTTTTTCATGAATGGGGAACTTGCATGAATTTTTTTTATTTCATAGGCGGACAGAAAATTATTTTCTGAATACAACAAAGAAAACCGCATGTAAATCTGAGTTTTCCTTCGCGAGATATTTAATGATAAATATTACGAATTTTAAAGCGCGGGAAAAACTCCCTCACCCCCCAAGCCACTGCCGACGAAGCCTCGATGACGTCAAAGGTGCCTAAACACCACGCGAAGCTATTGTTGTGATTGTTTGAAATAGTTGCCAGCAGTTGTGAGAGCTTCGTTTGTTAGACGTGTTGAATATTTTATATTTAAAGATAAATATCCGACGATAGAGGCTTGGAAGCCCTCGTATTTTGCATTATTTATAATATTAATATCTGAGTAAGGGCATAAAATATAAAACTGGAGCAGTTAAACCAAAAATTTGATAATACCTAAATAACATCGTTGTAGGAGTCTGAGCCACGGCCATTGGAAAGGGGATACGTTAATTGTAAGTTGATGTTATCGACGGCATATCATTCATTTAAGTATGTAATTAGAACGATTTTGATGTTTACTAATGTCCGCTTAGCTTTTATATACAATAACTTCATCCGTTTATTCGTAGGTACCGGAGAATTCGTCGTTTAGGACTGTCTGTGCTTGTATTATGAGGTGAATTCCAGTCAATGCAACTTTTGCTCGCTGATTGGAGACATCTAGGAACATTTTTGTGCCAAAATAGTGTTATTTTCAACGTGACATCTCCCGTTAAGCTACTGCTAATAATCACAGTGCCAGTGGTTGTAATGCACAAAGTTTGACAAGGTTGAAAAATATCGGCCATGAGTTATCAGTGTTCCATCGTGATTGAATTGTAAAAAGTGCTACTACGCTATCGATAAATGTCTAACAGTAGTGTAAAAATTGTCAGTGGCGTGCTAATCTCCGTTGTTCACCGTAGATATGTCATTTCACGATCACGCTATTGAAATAAAAACTGTGTGTGAAGTTTGTTATTCCATTATTTCAACGAATAGTAGTGAGAAATGTCACCTGTGTCACTTGTGCTGGATAATTTAAGGGTTTAAATCAGTGAATAAATAGTTGTATTCATCATAACGAGTTCTGTTATTGTAAGTTGTACGTGATGAATATAAGAATGTGATAGTGACATCCAGTTTTTGATAAGAGTATTTGCCTATTTCCCACTATATTATTATGGTATATGCTAGTATATTGTTTATGGATTTACCTATATTATTGAAATAGGTTGTAGCTTGTGTGTGTGTTGGCAGCGGAACCGATTCGCGATCTCACATGTGGATTGTGTGCAGACTGTTTTGCTGTGAATTCGTACCGTAGGGCGGATAGGACTACCTTCTCCGTTAATCCGGCGTTGCCAAATTCAGCACAGCACAGCTTACTCTAATGTTAACAGCACAGCTTACGATCGTTATCCTCCAGTATTACAAGTTTCTTTTACAACTCGATTTGCCGCCGACGTATAGCAATAATTTGTCTTAACAAATTCCATGAGGGTCGTGGCATCAATTTTTGGTGTCCTAAAAAAAGGCTGGTGTCCTAACACCCCATGCCACACGCCTTTTAGGCGGCTTGCGGGGTATTATGTAGACGTAGATGAATTTCAGGTGTACTATTCGAACGAGTGGCAACGTTATCATCCATTTTTCTGATAACCAAAACACACGAAGTGAAACGCTTGTACTTCATCATCCCGATGCCGCATTATTAATATCCCAAGTAATAATCTAGGCACAATAGCAATAGGAAAACTTTCCCAAGAATAACAGAACAAAATAAAGTGACGATGAGCGGCTAAATACTCCCTCAAAACAAATTTTACACCATGCGCTCAGCGTATTTCCCTACTCCCTACGGTTGTTTAGGCACCTATGACGTCACGCCTGGCCTCGGCAACGCTCGGGTGTCTTCGCGCAGTGGTCGGCTCAGAGAAATTTTTCTCGATTTTAAATGCAATTTTTTTATTTCTTTTGATGTTGAATGGAGAAACTGAAGGTATTTTTGCGAGCTAATGTATCCATTTGACTTATTCAAAATAGTTTTTAGAGCAATCTACGACCCATGCAAGTTCCTCATTCTCCCATCATCCTTGTCAGTGAGCTAAAAAAATATAGAGTACAGTTTGAACTAACCTGGGAGAGGGCGTACAGCAAATTGTAATGTTAAAAGATCATGTGGGGTGTCATCAACACCCCAAAGAAAATATTTTTTTTTCTATACTTGGAATGATTAAGTTATTGTGTGTACTTTATAAAATAGGTCCACTGAATTAGATTGACACTAAATATTAACTTTTACACTATTACCTTAAAATTGATAATGGGAGAAATTTATTCAACGGAAGTTTTCTCAAATGGGAGAAATTTATTCAACGGAAGTACATACATTATTTGACATTTGGCAACATATTTGATGTTAACTTTACAACTTTGGGTTTCAAGGCATGAAATATCTTATTAAACATGCAGAATGTAATGTTCTATGTGCTAAAAGAGATAGAAAATAATTAGATCTCATGAAAGGAAAAAGCTGATGGGAAGTCCCATAGCATGGAAGGGGAATTTGGAAGGGCACGTAGGGTGTAGGTGATACCCCAGGACACTTTAATTTGTTCTGATCCTGAAGCGGAATGAAAATTTTATGGGATACTGGAAAAAAACATTCTCACAAAATGTCAGTGGGGTAGATTGGGTGGGGGTATTGGGAAGTTGACATTCAAGGCAAAAGCCAGAATTTTTTTGAGGCTTAAACATGATGAGGGAATCTACTTTGGAGAAGTTTTTGAGGAGGGGAAAGGAGGTCTCTCTTGAAGGGATAACCTTCGACCACATCTACCAATTATTTAAGGATCATTCGAGCTGCTCAACTCCCTCCCCCATTCCTTATAGCCTTGATAGCATGGCCCTGAGCCTCCAAATTTCTGGGTGTAGCCATACATAGGAAGTGTGCCATGCAATATATGAGTTAGAGATAAAAATAAAAGTTTAGCACCAAACCATATGAAGTATTTATTGAATAATAAGCCAGTTAATGCTATACAAATATTATTGAAATCAAAATATGTTAGTGTAAATAAAATTGCTCTTCCGTTAGCTTTAATGTATAACAAATGTTTACTTAAATATGTATCGACCAATTCTTCTTTATATTCAATGTTGCCTAGTTTTCTTTGTTGGAAGCTGACTAGCTGCTATTATTTAAAAAAAAGTGATTTTAGGATGTGCCATGATAGAACCCCCTTAAATTGTGCTTCCCTTCATTCTCTCTACAGGATTGCCGGGAACACGTGGTCCCCCAGGGCCTCATGGACAACCAGGATTCTGCGAATTCTGCAATTACCCTGGAGCAAGCTTAGTCCAATCCGGATCATCTAGATCTGGAGGAAATCACAAAGGCCCGTGAAGAGCCATTAAGTCATAAACTCTCTATAAGCCCACGCTATGCGCCTCAATTCCGTAAAAGCAGTGACTCCAAAACATGACAATGTAGGGCCTACATGCTTGGTGGTGACAACATGAGTGGCGCTTGATCAAAGACTTGACTCAAATATTGCTTGTTTGGGTTCAAAGATAGGACAACACGTTTTTGGTGTTGCAGCATATAATATTAAGACAGCTGTTTGTGATGTCTTTTCTTAGCCTGATGATGGAGAACCAAAGTTTTATAGAACTGCACAAAATGGTTTTTGAAAAATTTGATCCAAGATTAATTTTTAAGCTGACTGAACTCCAGAGGATAAAACATTAGCATTGGACTGATGAGCTCAGAGGATTGCATGCGGTTAGGATTGGTGAAATCTATAATGATGATTACATGAAATTTTATGCCAAACAACAAAAAATTTAGCCTTGCCAAATCGTCAAGGATAATTATGATGCTTTCAAAACAATCTTCATTAGGCCCCTCGTAGTTGACATATTTTTCTTTCCAAATACCGTATTTGTTTGTTTAAAAATTTATGTTTGAATGATGTATGAATTAAAATACAATATATACCTATATAGAATTAGTATAAATTTAACTTTATGGTACTTCTATAAGAAAAGTAACCATACACACTCCATGAAGCACACAAGAAAATTTTAAGTGGCAATGATGAATCTTCAGCACTTCTTATATTTTTAGAGTAACTTGCATCATCCCTAGTCCTCTGTCTTGTAAATGAATGAAACTTTTGGATTGTAGAAGGATGGAAATTGGATTCAGGTGTATTTGTGCATCATACTAATTTTAAAACTAAATAGAGGAGACTTTCAAAAAGTATCATCTATTTCTCATGAAAACTTGAATCCTAATGATTTTTATGATGCGCTATTTCTTGCTCTTTAGTTTAGAAAATATTTCTGAAAATATGTGCATGCAGAGATAATGAATCATTGCACAAAGCACTCTACCCACTGCCCTCCATGGATGGTGAGGAAACTTGCCTTCCATAGGATAGTTTCTAAGTTAATGTAATATACCCAGAGTCATTATGTTAATTTGGAAATGCATGAGTAATATTTACACATGATGCTTTTTTTAAACTGATTATTATGTAAATTCATTTGAGTGCTTTGCACTAAAATGATATGCAGCTAACACCTAGCAGTCAAGTCATTTTGCATTGGTTTTGAAAAGCCATGCTTGTTGTTTATGTTAAAGTTATTCATTAAAAATAATGCTGCCAAACACAAATCTCTACTTGAAAATAGTGGTTAATGTCATAAAATTGGACATGTTCTATTTATTGTAACAAAATGTGTAATTTTTGTTCCTCAATAACCAATGGAATTAATTTTGGCAAATTAAATATATTTTTAATACTACACATCATTTCAAGGGAATCAATCATTTTGATTAAAATAAGTTGGTTTTGTGTATACTTGATAGTATACAGGGATAAATGAGAAATGTGTGTAAATATAAATGCTGTTGGACCTTTGGATAGACAAGGGGCTACTAGCTCAGTTTATACAAATTAAATGTGTATGGTAGCTAAATACTGATGAATTGCTGCTGAAGCAATGCTGATACCTATATTTTTTCCTTGTAGTTCATGTAATTATAGTCAGCCCTATATCAATACTAATAATTGGATTTACTCTTTCTGCTTAGGCAGCAAAGATTTTCCTCAAAATCCTCCTTCAAGTGCTGAAATTAGCAAGGGCACATAATAATTTTGTTTATTAACTTTGAATGACAATTTTCAGAAGAGCAGTTTGGAAATTGTGGGAGAAAAATATTCTATCGCAATGTTCCCTTTCCCAAAAAAATAAACTTCAAAACAGTCTCCCATTTTTCACAACTGCTTGTTCTTTGCAGAAATTTACAAAGCATGTGTACATAATAGCATTTTCACTTAAAGCAGATGACTATCCCATTGAACTGACAGATACATAACATTAAGGAAGATTGGTTTCATATAGTCTTTATTTAGAGACATTTCTTTTCTGAGAAATAAATTATTTTTTAATACATTACTCGATGTATGTAGTTTTATTTTTTGTTTTTGCAGCTTATCTTCAAGAACCATTAATGGCAATCTTCAATCATTGGCTAATACTGACAAAGATTCTTGAATGTGCTTTGTTTTAACTACATTGTCATAATTTCTTATGATGCTAGATGGGCATCAATTTCATCATCATATAGAGCCATGAAACAACATCTGCTGAATTTATACCTAATAAATTTTCGTCGCAGTAATGTATTTAATTTTCCCCTCTTAGTTTCATTACCAATCAAACTGCATATTAGGGTGGTTTCCTATTATTTTTTTGTTGCCTAAATCGAAAGGTTATTACTCCTGGAGTACGTAATTCACTCTTTTAGATTTTTTAAAGACATTATCTATTTTTTGTGGTTAAATGAAAAGTGAAAATTTTCAAACCCACGAAAACGCGACGGCTAAGTAGGAATGATGGGAAAAGTCCGTGTGACGTATTTCTGGTTCCCGCTGCCGCCCTGTGAATTGACCTTGAGGCGAGGCTTGAGCGTTGATACGACGCAGGCTGCTAGCAGGTAGCAGAGTACCCTGCTAGCAGGTAGCGCTTGGCTTAAATATGGAATATTACTACCTTATCAAACAAAGGAAACTTTCCGACATTAGACAATTTTAATAAGTGATTATTAAAAAATATAGAGATGTTTCCCTGAGCTCTGTGACTCATGCATGCATAGGTAATCTCAGACGATGTAAAACTCTTATCCTCTCGTGTAGAAACTAGGTCCCTGTGAGGTCATGTGGAGTGGAATCCCATGGGGGCCAATCTGGCCTTTTTCAAATGAGATTAAAATTGACCAGTGCCATTCGTCTAAACTGGGATTTCTAAAACCAAATAATTTGTACATTATGAATACACTACTGGTGGGTAAGGAATCACAATCAATGCCTTTCGTTTTCTTTGATGAAGGAAACTACCCTATTGGGTGGTTGTGTGCCCTAATAGGTATGGTACTAAAACTACAGAGATAGAGTACTGAAAATAAATTTAAAGAGTACTAAAACAATTAGTGAGTCTGTGCTTCAAGTCTTGGTAAAAACTGATGATGTAAATTTTTCAAGAGCATATACCAGGGAGGGGCATATGAAAAGTAAGGTCTCCAAAGCATCGGCATCGCAACATGCAGTACTATGCATAATCTAGCCAACCTGTCAATTTATTGGTATTTTCCAATGGCCATCGCATGAACAGTTTTTCATTAGCAAGATAATTATTGGTGCATCATCCATTTGTGATGGGCGTCCCGATTACTGCTCCCACCAAGTGTAAACTCTGGTCTGTCATTAAGTTTCTGCATACAAAGATGGTTGCTCTGATTGAAATTCATTGCCAAATGGAAGAAGTGTGTTATCCAATGTGCATTGACTAAAAAAATGTATGGAAGTTGTGCAGAAAATTTACTGCTTGCCGCCTCAACTATCGTGAAGAGGAAAGGAATTCGTATGATTGTGGCTTATGTCTTCTGTGACAGAAAATGTGTCCTGCTGATCGATTTCATGCCCAAGGATACAAAAATCAACCATGCAAGGCACTATCAGACCCTAAGCAAACTTCAAAGGGCTATCCAGAATGTAAGGCACGGCAGGTTGACAAAAGGTGCTTGATTGCAACAGGACAAGACGTGATGCCAGCATGGGACAAGGATGTGACCCACAAAACGTCACTCATTGAGCAATTTGGATGTAAGCTGATTGATCACCCACTTTGCAGTCCAGACATTCCCTATGACTTTCAATTCTTTCCGGCCCTCAAAAAAGACTTGGGACGGCAAAAATTTTCAAATGGCGACGATGTTCAAGAAGCAATCCTTAGATACCTACGGGAAGATAGTTTTCGGAGGGAGTACAAAATTTCATATCATGCATACAGAGAGTCATTAAGCACAAGGGGGACTGCAATGAAAAGTAGCTGAATGTTCAAGGTTTCTAACCATATAATATGCAATGGCAAAAAATTGAAGCAACTATGAAAAAATAAATTTGGAGGCCTTACTTTTCACATGCCACTCGTATATATAGACTGTTCTTGCTCTTTAGGGGGCTCTGCTCCCAAGAATCACCAGGATGGCTGCACCATATGGCCCATGCAGCTGGATTCTCTGGCCTTACCAGGTGTTGTAGTGGAACCCTATCATTGTGTCTGGATGGCTGCCCTGTTCATGCTAGGCATTTGTTCTGCTGCCGCTCCAGGCTGTTCCTACCTACTATGAGATGATTTATACCATGATATTTAATCAGGGGGTGATTATTCGTCGGATGATTTACACAAAATTTCACCATGATTCATATCACCCCGATATTAATTATCGTAACCTTCAATTATTGTTCCTCCCTTACATTCATCTCATAATATTTACAAATTATACACAGTAGATTCCTGCATCTCAAACTCCCTTGTGGAAGTCTTAGAGTATGAAGTCTCTGGAGAACTTCATGGTTGAAATTTAGTTTTTCGTAAGGAGCCACTTTTATCCTCGAATTTGTGGTGATGACAAGTACTTTGAATTTAACTTCAGACATTCCCCTATCCAAAGAATTACTAAACGTTTGCATGTTTTCTACCAGTGTTAGAGGCCATCAACTAGAGGTATGCATAGAAAAACCGAATTGAACGCATTTCGACAACTTTTAAGTGGAATATCGCGATATTTGCGATTTCTCCAAGAGGTTCATTCATTCGACAGCATTTAAGTTGGATTCCTGGCGGCATTTGTTGTCGTCGGAACAAATTCCACAATATTGTCACTCGGGTTGCATATACCCATAGGATGGTTGCGGGTCTCATTGAAGTTCAGATTCGAAGATTTGTTTCTAAGGATTTTAGGGGTTTACGGAAATAAGAAGTACATCCATTTGAACATCAATCCTTCTCCTAACTGAATCATTAACAAAGGTTAAGATCCCCTGAGTACTCTCCCTAGTAACACAGTCTGTTGGCCCAACTTTGTTATTTGATAGGCATCGTTGGGAAACCGTTGGGGACATTTTGGGCCAACAGACTGTGTTACTAGGGCTGGGTTTCGGAAGTCTTCGACCAATCGCGTGCACATAAAATCCGGAATATCCGTCATTTCCCTAATACTAATGATAAAAGTTTATTCTGTGCGCTTTTACGATAAGGGGAGTTGCATGCTATAAGTGGTAAATTACACGGCTGTCCACTATTTGGACCACAGACAACCAAGTCACGGCAGTTTGAGGCAAACTGACGTGGGTGGCTCTGCCCTTCTGGACCTCTATTGGCAGAATGGTGAAGCTACAAATTACTGGCATTTTAAGTCTGACCTACGCTTCTAACACCATTTTTAAACTCTCCCCTTAACTATAAATCAACCTTGGGTAACTAAGAGAGAGAAATTGAATTTTCTCTCGAGGCAAGGTCCCTGCAGGACTGCTCAAAATATCATTCACATGCTGAGTAAGACCCAGTTCTCTTTATAAAGCTGAGGTAGAGCTTTTCTTACACTTGAAAAAAGAAACACCGTGACTCATTAAGAGCGTAATATATTCACATTTAAAATGCTCACTTTTTCACGCGGCATTGACAGTCTTTTACCACTTCCGTTGTATCTCCTAATATTTTGAAAGTGTAATTTCAGATCGCAATCCTAAAGTAAGTTTCAAGTGATGTCAAAATCGAGGTAACTAGACAATTACCGCTTCTCGAAACGGCTGTAGATTCTGCGCAGCCACCTTGAGCCAGTACTGGTGAATTCACCACGTGGTGAATATATATGGGGGGCGGCCCCCCCTTGCGGGACTGCACGCATTGCAGAACAACAATTGTAACTTTTTATGTCATAAGATGGCATTGTATTTATATGTGTATAATCAATTTAAATAAAACTTTCTTACATTTTGCATGCATGTGACTTGATTAGTTTTTGATCACTATAAAAGTAAAGGTAGCTCAAGATATCTTTGGCTTCCCCCCCTCCCCTTGAGTTTTTTGTCTGTATCCACCACTTCCTTGAGCACTCTGTGTTGATATTTAGCCTTAGAATGATGGTGCGCATGTGAAAGTGACGGCGGGAGAAGAAAAGTTTCAGCGTGAGAAGAAGATTGGAGCTTCCTGAGTTAAAAGTGTCATTTCCAGCTAATTCCTTAGTAAATACTATCTACGAATGTCTCCATGTTTCTGGGTTTCGCCGCGTGGATTTTCTTTGTGACGACAGTTTCTCCGGTATTCCAACCGGCGTCTTCAGGTCGATCGACCGTCGGTCGAGGTCATAAAGAAAATCCACGCGGCGAAACCCAGAAACATGGAGACATCATCTAGACAACGCCGCGTAAAACTACGCATCAACTATCTACGAATATTACAAAAAGAATTCTCAAGCCGGCCTTCAAATGTATTGTACAGACTGCGTATTCAAATGGGTTTGCAAAAGTCGCCACTCGCGTCTCTGATGAAAAAATTGATCCGAATTTCACGGGGGAATAAGAAATAATTAGGGTTGTCCAGCGAAACTTTCATTCATGATGATGTGATTTATGAAATTTATAACTTTACATAGCTATTCCCCTCAATTACAAACATTATATTTTGCAATATTGTATTTAAACATTATAAATTCCAAAAAAATGGGAAAAAAATGGATCGCATTGCACTCGTCACCGCGCTGCGGACATTTTCGAAAACCGATTAAAATGCGATCGAAGTAGCAACAGACATCAGCCTTCTATGGGATGGAATCGGGCCGCCTCTATGCAGTTCCCTTGGTAAATATAGTGAAAAATTTCACTTAAGGGTATTAATATGCAAACATACTGTTACGGTCTTCGCCCGCCCCAGCTAATTGACCCCTCTCGTCCTTTCTATAGAGCGTTCCACATTTAGTTGACAGTACGGGCCTTATGGATAACAGTGTTGCCAAGCTTCCGCTCCGCCGGCAGGCATCCTAATAGCGTATGCAACCACACATAATAGAGCGCCAAAATGGTATAGTTCAAAAAGGAGTTAGGGATCGCACGAATGACGGCGTAAATTAAGGTATTTTTTAGCGTAAATTACAATACCTTTGCTGCAATATAAAAGGAAAAGTCTTTTGTTATTTTATGTATGTACTTATTCAATGCACAAGCTGAATAATGAATAATCTGTTATGTAAAAAATAACAATAAATTGAAGGATAATAAAAATTATCGCCACTCCTGAATGAGACAACATTTCTATTCCTTCCATATTATGCAATATTTTTGGGCTCTGGCTAATATTACATGAAAGGCGATGTTGTATAAGACATCATCAATCATTAATTTTTCAAAATTTTCCCGTACTTGATTTATTAAAGATCTCTTTTCAAGCTGACATCTTCAAAGCTTCAATGTTCTCTTTCCTCCACCTTGTAGGAGGCAAGGATTCCAATTTCCTTGAGTAATAAGAGGCATTACCTACCACTATATTTGATCCTTCGGGTAAGTTTGCAAGATGTGAGTGCTCAAACCATCTCTCGTAACACTCGCCACCCACTTCTTCATGATCATCCATTGAGTTCTTTTTGTACAGAAACACATGCAATGCTCCTTTTATGAACCATTTTCCGTTCCTGCGTGTAAATTGCGAATCGTCCTCCTCGGGAAGTGGGGGCCAAGCCCAGTACTCAGTCCAGCAAGGAAAGCTTGACGCGGATTTTCTAATAGTTTGTTTCGCAAACTAATGTTCACTATTTGTCCAACATTAATCCAACTTTCGCCTGTGAATACATTCGTCCTGTGTTCGTGACGATATTTTTTAGCTGTCTTAAATAATAAATTGTGCCACCAACGAATAATATCATCCCTTTCGATAAGGATGAATCTTTTCCCTCTGCGTTCGTACACGAAGCCTATGTCCAAAAGAAGACGATATAGTGTTGTCCTTTTGTAATCTGGGAGAATATTATCCATATTTACCGAGTTTAAGATGGATTTTAAAGTCGGAGGAATATTTTTCACGAAGAATTCATGTACCTTCCTTCTAATTCCCGATCTCACAAAATCGTCGAAAATCACTCTCTTCGAATTTTAGCAAGGATGTCTAATTTATTTAGTTTTTGAATGAGTTACCAATGGACCACGGGAGCTTTCCTTTCTCACTCTGTAAATAGTGGACTCCTAGCACCCAGTAGCCTTCGAAGCTTCTCGGCAGGCCTCACTAATGCTGAGAGATTTCCTTAAGTAGGTACGAGAAGACTTTGAGCACCAACTGTCTTTCGGCTTATGAGCTTCTCACCTTTTCTCCTCTTCCTTGTATCGGACATATTGATTGGGCGTGTTACAGCAGAGATAAGTGTAAAACACACTTCACAATTCTCAAATTCAGCAGACCACACAACACTTGTTCACTCCAAAAAAATGCAATGACAAACTGAACGCCTTCGTAAATTCTTCCAACGGCCCCTTCGGCTAGGGTCAATTCTTGTGCAGGTTTTATGGCACCCTATGAAAGGAACTGAGAAAAAAACCCAAGCCCCCTTTTGTAAAAGGCGTGGACTGTATGGGGTAGTGTTTCGCACAGATTATGAGATATTCTTTTTCTTGGTTTCCGCGATGGGACCGAAACACCCAAGACGAAAGCGTCTTATTTCCAAGCCGCTTGCTTACTTTCGTGTATCAATGTATTCAGATAAAAACACTGCTGTTACGACGTATGAGTATTCTCTGTTTAGGATATCAAACGAATAGATAAATACATTTCATAGTATGCATTGACAAAAAACTCCTTTTCCGCCCGAGAATTTTCCCTTTGCGCGCAAGAAAAAGCAAGAAGCCCGGCCCAGCGGGGCCGTAATATTTTTTCTTAAGATCAAAACCTTGTAACTCGCTTCAGAATTGGTATAAGTTAATGATTTTTTCACCAAAAATAACTTTGTAGTTCTCTACACATTTAATACGCAGCATATAGGGACCTACCACGTAATAAACGTAAGTTAGTAAGCGACTACTTTTTACCTTGCAAAAATCAAAATTTTCTTGTCCTAATGGGTGTTACGTCGGCATAACAACATTTTAACTCAATATTTGTACAATTGGTGAAGACTTTCACAGAGAAAATAGTGTGAAGAATTTTCTCCAGAAGATTCAATTCAATACAGACAATGGTCAGGCAGAAATTGCGAGAAGAAGATAAAGTAAAAAATACACGTTTCTGACGGAAATTTAAGGAAAATGTTTTTTATAGCTTTTGTTATAATTTTTATCGAAAAACTATTAGCACTAATGAATGCAGCACCTCTTCCTACATTAGAACGCAATTTTTAATCAGTGCATAACGCAACATTAATTTTCGTGCTGTTATTGACAACACCGCGCTCCTGGCCTTATGGAGATTAACATGGGAAACGATTCTCCATAAGAGCCCATACTGTCAACTAAATGTGGAACGCTCCCTATCCCCTTCTTTCTCCCTCCACCCAAGGTTTCGGTGGAAGGTGTGAGAGAGTGAAATGGAGCGGTTATGTTTCATTTGTGTTAAATGCGAATGTTCTAGGTTTAGTTCACTGAGAATCATAAAATGGAGTGACCTAGTGTTCCCCTAAAACCCCACACCATTGTCTGGTGATTTCTCCTCCTCCCCCCTCAGTTCGACAGATATATATATATATATAAGGCGACGGACGTTCCCGAAATGGGGCAGTTCTTAGTGTGCTTCGCACGACCACACTGGTAACCTGTTTTCCATCTTCTCCTTTACTAACACTGGAAAGGTTACACTGGTGCCTTTGGACTTGTGCCATTTACCCCATTAGTAAGTTTAAACTCACTATCATAACCACGCTGAAGAGGTGGACTGGGAACTCATCGGCAGCTGGTCCATTACTTGAGTACCTATATAAGAAAATACCCTGGGTGAAAGTTGAGGATCGTCGAAAGGCGGCTCTTCTCTACGCTTCTTTCGGTTCGGCTGATTGCCATCGCTGCAAAAACTCAAGCGAGATTCCAGTGTGATCATCACGGACTGAGCAGCGAAACAGTACGGGCAGACGACTACGGCTATTCCAGAAAGAGGGTGTATCAACGACCTGAAAAGCAGCCAGGCTGCTGACGTGCCGTCATCCAAAGGAAACGAGAGGAACCGCATCGAAGGAGAAGGCCAGAGGTTAGCCAGAATTGAGGCACTTGGAATTGGAGTCCTACGACGTCCACCGGGTCACGTAAAGTTAATCCGACCACAGTCCCAAATTTTTAATGCAATAAACCTCATCATTAAGTGTCAGTCGTGGCGTCCCGCAGATAGTATAGTAATCTCAGTGACTCGTTCTGTTTTTTACTCTATTTCAAACTGTAAACAAGTGTAATTCAAAATGTACAGGGGATGGACTATGTTACCTCTCACACGTGGCTACCTTGAGCGCTCATGTTTATATTCACTGAGCTTAACTTACCTTTCGATTGTTGAGTTCACTACATACTAGACTTGAATCGAATAGCTTTGGGAATGGACGTAGACTAGCCGATCTCTTTGACCTCTTGTTAGTGGAAGAGGCTCAAGGGACTCTAGCGAGCGTGCAAGCGAGAGAAGAAAGGGGGGGGAGTGACTGCGGGCGTCTGATAGAGAAAAGCATTGCATTTATCAACGTTTTCATTTCCAGTGGCGCAGCGAGAGGGGTTTTGGGGGATAAACCCCCCCCCCCCCCAGAGCTCAGAGAAATTTTTGTATTTAATCCATTTTACTTATTTGGATCAGTATTACTCATAGAATAGTGTTAGAATTTACCAAATATCCCTCAGAAAGCCGTAAAACTCGCCATTTTGAACCATTTTTCTTCAATTTTTTCTGGAGGAGGGCCCCCGCAACTCCTGCTTACCCTGGTGGGTATGCAATACCCCCACACCCGTAAGTATTAGTTGCGCCTAAAACCCTCCCTAGCCTTAATTCCTAGCTGCGCCCCTGTTCATTTTGAAACTTAACTTTTTGGATTAAGATTAGTAAATGTGATCGCATTTTCAGGCTTCAACATTAAAAATTGAATTTAAGACAAAAATGTCTTCATTAATTGCCACCATATTTACAACACCACTTTCCATGAATTTAATGACTACGGCGCCGCATTAGATTCCAGCAAGACGCGTTAAACCTGCGATGCTAGTGGCAACGGATGAATTCTTTTTATCACTGACTCTATAAAATAGCCCTAAAAAATAGGTCCCTCTCCAAATGAAACTATAACCTCCCCCACTATTCCACCCCAAGAAAATTTTCTGACCCAAAACCCACCAAAATAGACGAAATATCCACTAGAAAGAAACGTCTTAACTTCAGAAAGCCGTAATTCCTCAAAATCTTACCTGGATCGTCACAGATAGGCAGTAAAGAAATTTGGGTTTTGTGAAGAACAATCGTGGGTGCACCCACGATCAATACCATGGTATTTTAAGAAATCTTTGTGTTAGATTTGATGGAAATATACGTACCTAGTTAGTATGGTGCCATGAGAAGTTAAAAGTACATGGTTTACGTAAAGCGCCGTTAGTGCTGCGTGGCCCTGTATAAAGATAACTCTAATTCCATTCCAAGGAAATCGATTTTAGTGGTCTTCTAATTCAGTTGGTACGCTCGCTCCTATGAAACTTAACCCCATCATGACCGTCTTCATCTTCAATTTCTCCAATTTCACTCACCGTATGTTGTCACATTCTATGTCTGTACCCAATATCTCACCACTCATATGAGGGCTATCTCCGCATTAAATGTTTTCTGTAGCAATTATATTACTTTTATGCGATTATTTAGAGGCAAACAAAGGCATTTGAATGTTCTGATCCCGAAGCATAGGTATGTGCTTGGAATCAGTAGATAACTTAGTGAGTAATAATTCTGAAGCAATGTAAGAATCATTCTTAAATTCTTCTTCTTTTCCATAACGCATTGTAGCTTCTGGAAGGCTGGTGGAGCTCTACTCTCACATCTTATTAATAATTCCTGTTATTACTGAAAAATATTATTATCCTACTGGTTCCAAACTATTTATTTTCTATAAACGACGTTTTATCAGGACTGAGATGCAAGTCGCGTTCGACAATGTTTTGAATATATTGGGGATATTGGGCATCCTTCTTCCTTGTTTATTTACATTATTTATTTCGTCTCCATGCGGCGTTTTTGCTGATGTATTCTCGGGCCGTACGCCGATAAATGCAATCCAGTTTAAATAACCTTTCTTATTCAGTTGACGCCTTCAAATCACCTTTACACTCGGTCACGAGCGCTCCAACCAACATTGAGCTTTAAATTTGAAAGCTTATGCGTGCCGATAAATATTTGGATAATGGTGATGTTGAATGCGCACTTCATTCTGCTTGTGTTTTCAACGTCGCAAATACTAATATCAAAAGTGAATGGTAAGTGAATACATTTACTTGTTCTTTAAATACATTATGTGAATTATGATTAAATCGTACTGCATCCTGTAGGCGTGTATTTCAACAGCAAGCGCTGCAAACTAACCATTTCCGGATACGAATACGCTGGTACACTTGGAAGAAGTGCATCTGGGTTTAAATGTAAATCCTGGGCCAAGGTATTCATCTAAAATTACGTAACTTACTTTTTAATCAGGCGGTGAGGTACTTAATAGTATCATCGTATCTAAGTTTAATGCATTCCAGTCGAAAACACCGAGTAAATATTACTTCTAATTGGAATATAAATTTTTACAGGCAGCAGAGAAGATTGCAGATGAAAAATTTATTGATGGATCCAGAAAGTTGGCTCATTCATTTTGCCGAAATCCAAATAATGACCCTCGTGGACCATGGTGCTACACGTCAAATGGAGATGGGAAAGTTGACTACTGCGACATTCCCCTCTGCCATATCACAGGTAAAACGTATTTTATTTTCTCCAATGGTATAACCATAAATATAGTAATATAAACTCTAAGGGTATAACTTGGAATTTGAAGGTTCTTTATACAAATCTGGTATTAATATGTTTTGTGGTATTCCCAGCTTTCGAGAGTAAACATGGGCAATGCATTTATGATTTTTTTCTGCCGAATCGTGTCAACTGAAAAAAATATTTCCGATTAATGAGTTTAATAAAAAGTTGCTCTTTCTATTACACAGTAACTGAAATGAGCCACTTAACTCTGTCTTTGTGTCTCCAAAATTCAGAAACATTATCTCATCTCATCTCAATTTTAACTCAGCTAAGGCAAATACAATATTTTTATTTTCCTGGATGGAGATATTCCAGCGATGATACTTAGGATCCGTGAAATATTGGCATGGCGTTTCTGCCATGAACTCTAATACTCACCATCACCCTTGGGTAAAACTCTGAGCAGAGAGTTGGGGAATAGCTTTGTACGTTTTAATTTTTTGGCGTTATCCCAAGTCTACGGCATCGTTAGCGAAGTCTAGGAAAGAAAGTTTGGAATCTGTACCAAAATAAGCGCGACTATGCCTCTAAACATTAGGTGCTCCACAACACCTCAACCAACTGCTGTATCCATCTGATCCACGTCAAACAAGGAGGCAGTCTTTTGCAAATATTTTGATAAGTCTTAGAATAGCCTTATCACACGCTAGGTGACTGTTTGAAGCAATATGTATTAATTTCGCCATCCATCAAGAATATATAAGCATTATTTAATGCAAAATTTGTAATCTAATCTGTCAAGTATGTGGAGTTCCTACATCCCCGTCATTCATCAGGAAGAGTAATTCACTCGCAGCTGGGAAAATAAGGCTGATTGTAGGATTAGTAATATGTTATTATTTCAACAGTTATCCATGATAATATGAAGATAATTTTTTTTTCTACGGTAAAAATCAAATAATCAACCTCAATTTCCTTTTTTTATTTCATCGGGTATCGCTAGTTCCAGAGCTGGTACTTCGTAATCATAAAAAAACATGACTTCCTAAGGTAGCGAATGATTATGCTATTCTATTAGCTCAATGATCCTCGATATCTTCGATATATTCAGTGAAACAAAGGGTGGCGCTCAGTGAGCCATTTGAATTTTTCCAATGTCTGGCAAAACTAAATTTTCGAGGTACAAAAATGGAATTAATGTAATAAATTACTCAAAATCACAGTGAAAGCGTATAAAGGTGACCTCCGTTACAAATAACGGCCTCGATAAAACTCATAAAATTTTTGAAGGAGGGTTGAGTCCGTGTTTGATGGGTTTATTCGTTAGGTTTGGGGAAGGGGGAGTGAGCCGTTGAGCAAGGAGGATGGGTAGGCTTGAGCTACATAGAAATATCGGAAGGTATCACGATATATAGCATAGTTATTGGGACTCCGATAATGAGTTTTGGTAATCGATAGTAAAAGGTCAGTTTGATGAAAATCGAGACATATCTACCGCCATCAAATTATCATTACCAATATCAAAATACTGATCCCAATTTCATGATTTATGATCCGATCAGTATCCGATACCATGATATATCATCCGATTAATTCAGGTTTATATCGTAATATTTTGTCGAGGGGTGATTTTTCGTCGGATGATTAAACAAAATTTTACCATGATTCATATTGTCCCGATATTAGTTATCGTAATCTGCAATTATCGTTCCTCCCTTAAATTCATCCCATGACATTTATATTTAAGTGTATGCAAATTATCGTATACACTAAAGGAATATCGTAGGAAGCCCTCGTGCATTTTTTACTTAATAAGTCCTAACTAGGGCACTACATGCTTTTTTATTTCATTTTCCTCATATCAGTGCCCCCCCCCTCAAGAACGTCCCTTCCTGGACTTATGAACCCGAGCCGTGCAAAATTTCACTTACACCTTTATTTCAGATTGCAAAGTAACCATCGCAGGATCTGAATATGGTGGTGCGCTGTCAAAATCAGTATCCGGGCTGGAATGTCACCCATGGAAACTTGAAAACTCAGGGGAGGGGCAAGGTGAAACGTTCAGTGAAGTAAACTTTCCTGGTGGTAGCTTGGGCCCTGAAGGACGTAGTTGCAGGAATCCTAATGGAAATGTTGGTGGGCCATGGTGTTGGGTCAAGCCTAGCGCTGAAGCACTCGAAAATGAGGAAGGCTTTGCTGACAAGGAGGACTCCAACCTCGTCGCCGAGCTCTGCGATGTGCCTTTCTGTGACGAGCCAGGTAAGCTTTCGCGGAATCACGGCCTCCGAAAGTTAGACTTTGGAAGAGGCGGATTCAGCATCAAATTTTTGGGTGGGGGGTCATGATCCGGTTCCTCGGAAATATCCCCCGGGAGAGAGGGGGGTTCTTCAGTGTAAATGTTTTGTAGGGAGTGCTACGCTCAACGATAAATGTAACTCAAACTTCTCTCATGTTTTGGGACTCGTAGCCATGAATTTGCACGTACACTCCCTTTATCAGGGTACAAAAACTATTAAACTAATAAATATTTTTTTTTACTTTGATAAAATTTGGGGGGGCAATGACCCCTGTGATCCCCCTAAATCCGTCCCTGGTATTAAAGACGGGTATTTCGTTAATTTTGATAGTTTAGGGATCAAAAAATTTGCCCGTGGCTGAATGGTGGGAGAGATTCATCTCATTGGGAGAGGGACTTATTTTTTTAAGGCTAGTTTCAAGAGTCAGTAATAAACAGAATTTATCCTTTTAGAACAGCATTACGAGTATAACGCGCCTTGCTGGACTCTGATACGTCGCCGTGGTCATTAAATTTATGTAGAGTGGTTTGTTGTATATATGATGGCAAAAAATAAAACATCAATCTCAACAAAAATGTTAATCTATAGGTCTGCAAATACGATCATTCTTGCAATTAGTAACTTTTAGAAAAAAATCTAAGGTTCTACATGAAAACGTTTATCATCATCAAGTCAACAATCCTAAGATTGGTTTGATGCAGCTCTTCATTCCTCTTTCATATCCACTAGCTTTTTCATAGTGACGTATTTCTTCCCTTTCACATCCTTTATAACCTCTCCTATGTAATTCATTCGAGGCCGTCCCTTGCCCTTCTTTCCTTCCACCTGTCTTTCTACTATTGTTTTCATCAGGCCATCGTGCCTCATTACGTGGCCAACTAAGTTGTACTCTTTTCTCATTGCGTTGAAAATTTTGATACTTTCAAAATTTATCAGAATCATTTTGCACGCTCCTGAAATCAATTCAAATTATCCTTTAGCAGTGGCCTAACTAGAAATATGCTTTGGTAGGATGAATACATTTTACATCATTAATCATTTAGGCACTTAAAATTTAACTTTAAGCAAATGCTGTTATTATAAGCAAAAAATAAGACCAAATTTTTAAAATATTTATTTTGTCTAAGGCTTTGGGGGAACTATCCCCTCATCCCCCCCCCCCCCATAGTTACGCCACTGTCGTTTAGAATACTGGAAAGCGCGGATAGTATATGACCAACATTTAAATTAAACCTTTAAAAAAATTAAGAAAGATCTGAGACAGAAGGCAGAAAAAAATCACCATGTCTATCGCCGACAGTTCTTCTATTCAAAACGAATAGAAGAAAATGCTCAAACCATCAGAAACGAAAACACCTTCATTCTATGGCTTCCCAAAAATAGGGTGGTTTTCTATTTTTTTATTGCCTAAATCGAAAGATTATTACTCTTGGAGTACGTATTTCACGCTTATAGATTTTTAAATGACGACATTTATTTTTCGCGATTAAGTGAAATCGAAAATTTTCAAGCTTGCGAAAACGCGACGGCTAAGTATGAATGCTGGGAAAAGTCCGTGTGACGTCATTCTGGTTCCATCTGCCGCAGTGTGAGGCCACCTTGGTGCGAGGCTATGAGCGCCGCTACGATGCAGGCTGCTAGCAGGTAGCGCTTGGCTTAAATAAGGATTATTAACACCCTATCAAACGAAGGAAACTTTCTGACCATAGGCAGTTTTAATAGGTGATTACTAAGAAATGGTTCCCTGAGCTCTGTGCCTCATGCGTGCATTGGTAATCTCATACGATGTAAAACTCCTATCTACTCGTATAGGAACTAGGTCCCTGTGACGTCACGTGGAGTGGCATCGCATGGGCGCCAATCTGCCCTTTTTCAAATGCGGTTAAAATTGACCATTGCCATTCGTCTAAACTGGGATTTCTAAAACTAAATAATTTGTATATTATGAATAAACTAATGGTGGGTAACGAATCGCAACCAATGCCTTTCGTTTTCTTTGATGAAGAGAACTACCCGATTATCAAGCCTGGTATTCCATCGTAATCCACCGCAAGTTGAATTGGTTCCCCTAGTTATAAACCATGGTAAAATTAATTCAAGAACTTTTTGGTTTCTATTCTTCGAGAAAAAAGTTCTAAACAATTAATTACCACATAATTGCCAAATAATAATCATCGTCATATTTTCGTTGCTCATGAATTTCTTCCCCCTTTTGAAAAAAGTGCCATTATTGGATTTATCATTACAAAAATTCACTTTAAAATCAAGATATCAATGGGAATAAGTAATATTGATAAAAATAATTATACAGCATTTTGAGCGGAGAAATATGTATGCAAATGAACGTAGTAAATAAATGGGATCGCTCATATCCCCATTATCAAAATTTACGGGGAAACATGCATCATATATCAGATAAGAGGTATTACACATTAGTTATCTTATACCAACAATTAGGTTGAGACACATTGCTCATGGGGGGATCAAGTCTAAAACTTTTTCTTGTTGAATTTCCCTCACTTTTGCCTTCGGCGCTCGTACGGGCGTATGGGCTCACACTACCTAGTTTTATCCTGTGTCCCCAGCGGGCGTAGTTGTATGGCATTTATCGTTTATATCTTTATATCGCGCATTTGACTATGCGACTATGCTTCCGTTAAATCCACTTCATTTCCGCTCAATTTTTTTCGTCACATTTGGCCGCTTCAACGTTGTCATTGAGGAATATCATGGCGTATTATGATCAAAGCCACCTAGGATGACTCGTGATTCAACGACTTCATAACGCGTCAACTTTGACTGCAGTTCGGCGCAGCAGCAGACCGTGATTACTCAGGGTAGTGGCCAGGTCAAGCGTTCATCAAACAAACTTTCCAGGGGGTAGCTTTGACCCTGAAGGGAGTTATTGCTGGAATACAAATGCCAATGTTGGTGGGCCATGGTGTTGGGTCAAACCAAGCGCTTGAAACATTGGAAAATGAGGAAGACTTCGCTGACAAGGAAGACATTGGCCTCATCGCCGAGCTTTGCAATGTGCCTCTCTGTGAGTAGCCCGTTTGCGGAATTACGGCTTCCTTAAATTAGACTTTGGACGGGTATTTCGTATGTTTTGGATCAGATGATTTGCTGACCGAATTGGTGGGTGATGGCCACAAATCCATCTCCGTTGATGTACCCCTTTTCTTTTGTCGTTTACGTGTCATGCGACCCCATGAGTCTGTCTGTGAAAACTTCTGAATGAGGTGTGGAGGATGCAGAGGGTTTGGATGGAGCAAGTAATGAGTGGGAAGTGAGGGTTAAAAACAGAGTTAGAGGAATTTTGGTAAGTTAGGGGGGAAGGAAGAGAACAGAATTTTTAGATGGATTGAAATGGGGTGGGCCGTATTCTGAATTGAAGAGGGAAAAGTTGGAAGGGTAGATGGGCTGGGCCGGTTGGCAAAATGCACTATGTAAACCAACCTCGAGCAGCAGGGGCGCAGCTAGGAATTAAGGCTGGGGGGAGAGGGGGTATAGGTGCAACTAATACCTGGCTGTATTGGGGTATGGAATACCCACCAGGATAAGTGGTAGGTGCGAGATTAATAAATCTGCTGAATTTTAAGATAAATGGTTCAAAATGGTGAGTTTTACGGCTTTCTGAGGGATATTATATTAATCCTTACACAATTCTGTTAGTAATATCAATCCAATTAAGAATAATGGATTAAATTTCTCAGAGCTCTGGGGGGGGGGAGCGTTTATCCCCCAAATTCCCCCCCTCACTGTGCCACTGATGAGTGGTAGATTTCTATTTGATAGGGGTTTGCGAGTTGTATTTTTTGATATCGTCGAGTTCTGACAACTCGCGAGCATTGAGTCGAGTCATATCGAGTTGTAAGAACTTAGGTAATGTCTGGAGCAAATGCATGTAATATCATAATGCACGTACTAACATTGTTGGGTCCTTTCCCCCACCCCCTAACGGCTCCTTTGGCGAGTGTCTCCATCCTCGGGGTTTCCCAGGTGCAGCCTATCTGGCCGGCCCCCTTCTCCCGTGGTCCCAGCCTAGGAGACTTCACTCCCACCCTTTTGGAGTGAGGAGTCCCTGGCAATGCCATTACTCGAGGGTCAGTAACCGTTTCTCATCCGGGCCCTTGCCTTCCTTGTGGGTATCACATTTGGTTTTTCCCAATGAGCGTTTGTCGCAATCCGGACTCAGGGTTTTGCCGTGCTCTTTGTTGAAAGCCACTCGTGAAAGAAATCCGCATTTGATTACCTTTTATTAACATAACTTGGGGCGGACGTTTATTGGTCAAACACGGGCCAGATTGCGCTCACAAGCATATTCTAATTTTCCAATCCACTAGTGTATTTTTACTTCTGACCACTTGGCCTGATATGTAAGGAAAAAGATGAGGAGGATCATTTACGGTAATTGTGTCAGAATTGGGAGATAAATGAAAATTAAAACTTGATCAGTTTTAATGAGACATTTGAAAGGAATTAACCTCTAGAACTTTGTCAACAGTG
Organism: Ischnura elegans; assembly: GCF_921293095.1. Taxonomy (NCBI): domain Eukaryota; kingdom Metazoa; phylum Arthropoda; class Insecta; order Odonata; family Coenagrionidae; genus Ischnura; species Ischnura elegans. The sequence continues at coordinate 88,681,319 of NC_060248.1, forward strand.
CAATTTAATAGTATGTTCTTACAAGAGTTTCATGATAGTGCTTCCTGTCAGTAGATTTCTGAATCTACTGGTCTCAACAGCTCTGTAACCAGAACTCCTTGATGTGGCTCAAAATTTGTTACAGTACTTGAAGCACTCAAATCAAGTTCCAGCTACTCAAATAGACTTGCATTTTCAAGCACTCATACTCCCAACTATGTGATGATATTTAGAGTATAGTATGGTTGAACTTACCAGGTCAGAAATTATCCTAACATACCCTTCTTGCTGTATGTTCCAACCATGTGGTATATTCCCTCTTTCATACAGATACTTGTCTCCAGATTCAGATATTCCTTTCACGTGTTCTTTTAACATCCCCCTATTCTTACCCCTAATTTTTGGTGCAGACTGTCCTCTTCCAATAACCAGACAGTGATATCATCTTGACGTACAGAACCCTACCAATGTGTGTCAGCAGAGCATGGTACCACCAAAGGACCATCCACCTTTCAGGGGGATTTAAGGGTACACCCAAAGGGGTGGGTGGTACCACTGCAAGAAGGGGTATTTTTCCATGCACGCTTTTTAATATCACCTTCTTAGAGTTAAAATTATACCTAATATCTGATGAAATTTTTGTAAAAATCTGTATCTGAAATTTTGGATTTTTTTAAATTTGTCAAATTTACCTGGGGGACCACGAGCTTTCTGGGCTGATCCACAAGATACCAAAAGCCTGATAATACAGGAAAATAAATTCAGGAACTGTGAGATTCTCCATTAAAATGTTTTTCATTGAGATATTCACATATTGTGGCTTGAGAAGTTCATGCTGCAGTTCACTTGCTTAAAAAAGAGCTGATTTCCTTTCTGGAAAAGCATAAAATTTTGATGGCGTGAAAGCAAAGTGTTTAATTTTATTTGTATACTGATAGCCAAAATACATAATGATGCTGCATGTGTATCGTACGTATAATTATGAATCAGTCTATTTCATTTTTTATTTTAATATTCCAGGTTGTTTGGTGTTTGTTTCTGGACCAAGACAATTTTCCCGCTTTTTGTCCATAACAAAATTAACAAAGAACTTGACATTCTCATTTAAACCCATGCTTATGGATTCATGGAAACCAAAAAAGACTGGCCATTTTGCTAGTCTGTTCTTGTCCATCTTTTCATCTCCATATAGTTCAGGATTTGAAGTTAAGCTACCACTCTATGGGTATGGCCTAATGGAATTGAAGTACATAAAATCTGGAGAAATACGTGAAGGGACTCACTTAACAATGGGAGCTGAGGTAAGTTACCCTCCCACCTTAATCTGGATCATGTTCACTTCTCATAGTTTTAATTTTTGATTGGTAATCAGGTACACTTTTAGCATTCATTTTTTCTTATGTTTACTTAGTGAATAGTATCATAAAATTAGTGATATAGGGCAGGCCCTGTAATGAGTTGAACCATAAGCCTCCAACCATTTTGGTGTCATACTGGCAATTGTGCACAGAATCAAATAACTTAATAATAGAATTGTTTAAAATCAATAGGAAAATTAATGGCTTGATGTGGGTGGTATCATTGATCTTAATAAATTTTCAAAGAAAATATCCATAGCATTGTTAATCCTAGGGCCAGAACTAGGAGTTTTTTCAAGGTGGCAAATGTCAGTTTGCCGTCACCCCTCTTCTGATCCCCCTTTGCTCCCTCCCTCCCCATACCTCCACCAATAAAATATAATATATCCGTAAGTTATTATTTATTATCATTATAGCAAAAATTGTTACAAGTCAACCATAAAGTCAGGTGGTAATGTAAAATCAGAAAGTATATAAAGACAAGAATATAAAAGGGATGGAGTAGTTGAAATTACACATCGTATGATTGCTATTAAGAAGTTTTATACATAAAATTATTTAATAATTGTTACAATACAAACAATTGTTACATAATTTAATTATAAAAATTAAATAACTACTTTTAATACTCTATTCAAATTTTGCATCCCCCTGAAGTCTGCCGCCTGGGGTATGTGCCCCCTCGTGCCCCAACCTAGTTCTGTGCTTGGTTCATTAAAATAATCTTTCAAATATACGGTCAGTGGCGCAGCCAAAGGGGGATACAGGGGGTCTGGACCCCCCTTTCCAAAATATAAAAACTCAATACTTTTTTTCCATAAAAGAAAACAAAATATTGAAATATCATGAATTTACAAAATATTTCTTTAGCAAGTTTTTCCGATTATAAAAAGTGCTGAAATTATTTTAAAACCTAATACTTGGTACCCCGTTTTTCAAATATTTTCCCCCTGGTTTTGGACCCTCCCCAAACAAAATTTCTGGCTACGTCCCTATATACGATGCTCAATTTTTTAAGTTGAAAAAAATGAAATTGATTATTCTGATTGCTGACATTCATATTCAACATATATTCATGGGCAGGAAAATGGTGGTAACTACTACATCATGGATAAAATAACTGGTTGGAACGGTTACCAAATAGCATGGAGTGATGGAAACCTTGCTGTTTATAAGCTTAAACTAAATAATGGAAATGTTATGCAGTCAGATCTTCACCTCCTGTATGATCCTAAAGAATCAGAATCTTCACCAGAGGTACAAGAGGATTTAAATAATCTTGGTTTCATTAGCCTCTCAGGAGATCCATCACTTTGGAGTACAAATTGTGATGAATGTATGCTTAGCTTGTGATGAATATAGCTTTGATAATGTTTCATATTTACTTTTTGTGTAATTAGCTACTTATTAAGGATTTATTTCAGCCCATTGTCCAGTGCACACAATCATTGAATCAAGAAGGTCTCAGTGGAAACGACTACGATTGGATGCAACAGGCACTCATTTGAAATTTAATGCCCGGGGTTTTGGATCAGTTGGCATTGAATTTTCCCCCTCTCCTATTGGAACTGGTCCAACGATTAAGGTGTGTATACCTATATGATTCATGACTCAAAGTGCAAAAAGAAATGTTAAATTTTTTTAGCACTATCAACCCTTAGAATTTGAAATTCAGAGAAAGGGTTACATGCACATGTTTATGGGTGAGAGTGCAAGGAATATGACACGTAGATTTATTTCAAGAACTCCAAAGTTATGCGGTATTGAAAGCATTGCTAGCAAGAAATGTAAGGCTCAAGATAAAAGTATGTGGTGGCAAACTTCAGATTATAGGGTTCAACTATTTAGGCAGCTCACTAGAGGAAATTAGACAGCATTAAGGGCATCAGGGAGATAATTACATCAGCAAAGTAGATGCTCATGAATAGGAGAGAGATGTTAAGAGGGTAATTATGCCAGAGTTTTAAGAAAGAGCCAAGGAAGATTCTAATGGCAAATTTTGTACTCCATGGTGCAGGAACTTGGTTGCTGAAGAAAGTTGAAAGGAGGGTAAAACGAATGCATAAGTGCTGGACGTGGTGGGTGAGGAGAGGAAACTTTAACCCTTTTGTACCGAATGCCAGGTGGAGCCAATAGGCATTTTCAGATGCAGAAACCCTAGTGTAGGGTATAACTGTCATGGAGTTTTCAGCACAAATGACCGTGAAAATAACTTTAAAAAAATACAACCTAAATTACATACAACTTATATTATATGCATCTTATACAACTTATATTAGATATTTACATACTCATACAACTTATATTTTTCCTTATATCATTCAGCAAAAAATATAAATTATTTTTATGCAAGTGTAAATTCTTGAAAATCTTAAGCAATATTTATTTAAAAAAAACACTAAAAATGCAATGAGTTGACCATGGACTGCTTTTAAGAAAGGGTTGGAGTCTCGAGTCAACTGGCAGGGATAATGGCCAGTAGGCCGGCCCTTATTTTTCAGAATTGCGAAAAGTTATGTTTTCCTGGTCTCAAAATGATCCAAATGGTGTTAATATTCATGTGTTAAAATTTGGTTACTTTAAAATAACGGCAACCCGTGCCCCAAGGGCCCTAAGTACTAAAGACCCTCAATTGAGTTTATTGGGGCCAAAAAAGAGCTATTTCTATGTAAAACGTAAAAGTAAAGTCCTTTAGACCGATTTTCTGTTTGTTTTAATCTATCTCTAAGCGTTTTGGAGATATCGTCCGTCGTAATGCGATCCCCCCCTAGGGCGCCACCCCGCACCGCGGCACCGCTGAGGTATGTCCCGCACCACTTACTAGAGACTTCCCCTCAACCCCCTCCCCTCCCTCGGCAAAGAGTTTGCTCCTGATGACAAGATTTACATGCTAGTGGTACAGTATTGAATAGGTTGTTCCTCTTGTGTCATGATTAATGTTGTTAAAGCCTATAATGTCAATTTTAACCCTTCAACGCCGTCCTATGTACTGGGTACCGACCCCTTAAACCTTGATTTTTGCCGCCATACGGCCGCAAACCATTCCAGCAGGCTTTGTTCCAAAGTGCTTTTTATGTACAAAATATTATAAGCATGTGTTACAAATGTGTCTATGAATAATAAAGGAATGAAGGGAATGAGCAGGGCTTCCAGGGCTCCAACAGTAGATAGAAATATTCAAGGAAGAAGAAACGAGGCAGTCAGTTCACGGATGTAGATCACTGTGGATAGATAGAGATAGTTCTTGTGTATAGTGTGCAAAGGATAGGAAGTGCTAAGTTTTTTAGGATGTAAGGAGAAAAGTGGTGAAATAAATACTTTATCATGAACGTGACGTTCATTTTAAGAATTGACCAACAAGGAAAGGCATGTAATCAAGACTAAATTCAGGCATTGAACTGGTTGGAAAAGAAGGTGAAGAAATACTCGGCTCAAATTTACCGACAGTGAGAGAAGTACTGTGTGTTTTCTCTATCACCTAATGGGTTCGAAATTTGTAAGACTTAGTGCGAGAAAAACCGTGAGAAATGCGTCTCATCTATATATACAAAAGAAAATCGAAAATCGTGTTAGTTAGAACACTTATAACTCGAGAACGGCTGCACCGATTTTAGTGACATTAGGCTCTTTGGATTCGTCTCAGCCCCGGATAACATATAGGACATTAAAAAAATAGGAAAAGTTCACAAAAAAAATTCAACTTTATCTTAGAGATATGTTTTAAGGAGTTGATTGTTAAGACGGTCAAAAAAATAAGATTTTTTTTCGTTTTTACTAATGTATTAACTGATCTTTTTAACAATATTAAAAAAAATTTAATGTTCAAACATATAAAAAATATTGAAGTAATATTAAAATAGTATTAAAATAATTGAATTAGAGGTAAGCTCAGCTCGAATTGAGTTGTCAACAAACACATAACTACCGTGTGTGTAAACAAATCTCCAAGCAATTGTTGATTATCATTAATGTCCGTGTACTCTGCATGAATTCAAATCTTTTAACTTTGTAATAAACGAAGACGAAGTCACCAACTATCTATCTGAATATTTAAAGTCCTTGGACGCACCTGGCTTACCACGGCACGATTTACAGCTAAAGGTAGGCTGTGTTCATGATCTCTCGAAACCTAAACCAACCAAAACTATCCAACGGAACGTGTTTGGTTATTAAAAAAACTGATAATGAAAGTGATTCACGCCACTATACTCAAAGGAAAATTCAAAGATGAGGAAGTTCTCAATCCGAAGATTCCACGATCCCAACTTATATGCCCTTTTGAGCTTAAACGTATTCAATTTCCAATTCGTGTTGCATTCGTGATAACGATTAACAAATCGCATCGTCAGTCTTTCAGTTTTTGTGATGTTTGTTCTCATGTGTCAGTGAAAACCCATGATTTTCTCATGGTAAATAATATGTGGTATGTTTACGAGTCTGTAAACCATCCGCTGTATTTCTTCCTTCGCTTGAAGGGCGCAGCTAGGAATTAAGGATAGGCGCAGCTAATACTGGCGGGTCTGTTGGGTATAGAAAACTCGCCAAGGTAAGCGAGAGGTGTGGCGGCCCTCCCCAGACATTTTTTAGGATAAAAGGTTCAAAATGGTAGGTTTTGCGGCTGTGTGAACAGTTAAATATTTTGTGACTCATCCGTCCCCCTAATATTAATAACGAAATGTTTTATAAAAAGATTCTCTGAGCTTTTCGGGGGGTTTTTACCCCCAAAAACCCCCCTCGCTGCGTCCCTGCTTCGCTTTGCTATTTTTATTTAGCTTCATTCGCTTTATCTTGCGCCTGATAACAAAACAAAAACTGTTGTTTATCAGAAGGCGCTTGACGCAAGACATTAAACCCGAACGTGTAGGGCACACCGTGGTGCGTTTACGCATGCAGCACGTTTACGCAGTGCATTTTTTCCAAACAGAGATACTATAACTGCCGCGCCTAAAGTCATTTGATACGAATGCTGCTTCATAGGGGCTTTTCTTACCCTATTTTGAGCATCGGTCAAGCGTCGGTCTAGCGTTGCGTTAACCTGCCCCACGAACGAGCCAAGTTTACGCTACGGACTTAGACCTAAAAACATTTTTTTATGGTTAATAACACAAATAGCCAACAACTGAATGCGTATAATTTTCATTTCATCAATATTTTCTCATTTAATTTATAATAAATCAAATATGATTAAAATGATACAGCCGCTCTTTATTTCTAAATGGTGCAACTAAGCTATAAGTTCATTGAATGTTAGGCGGTACGAAGTTTGCCGGGTCAGCTAGTACATAGTATAAAACTAGAATTCCTGTTGTTACGGAAAATAAGGCAATTGAAAAGTCAGAAAAATGACACAAAGAATGGATGAACGTGCAACGGCATAAAGAGAGCGCGAACTACAGTGGATATGAAGAGAATCTTTCGTAACAAAACTTGATGATTTAATTGACATTGCAAGGAGCGGTACCATTGCATTTTTGACACGCGAGGAGGAAAGTGCAGTTAATCTCTCGGATAAATGTGCTTGGGCTGAAGAAATAAAGTTCTTACGCAAATAAAGAGGAGAACAAAATGCAGTTATTGGTTGAATAGATTTCAATATATTCAAGAAGAAATGAAAAGATGTGGTTCTCCGCTCCTTTTGTTGCATTAGCTCCCATCAGTGACCCACAGTTCCTACAAAGACTTGTTAATTACGAAAGTGTTAACTTGGACATAGCGAAAGCAGCACATAAGAGGTTTTCAAACCACTAGTGGTACATGAGTGAGGAGTTGGTAGGCCTGTCATTCTTTGACGGATCCATTTCTAGGTGTGAAAAAAATGTGATACGCCGTATGTGGCTTGTGTAGGAAAATATGATCCACCGAAGAGGGTATTCTATAAACATAAAGGTATGACTAAGGTATCTATACCAAATTTTGTCACCACTAATTCGAGAAAGCTATTTAATGTATTGTAAATATGTGTTGCATTCTTTGATGTGAACATGCGAGAATGTGATGAACATACAAGAACGATTTGCAAATTATTTGGGGTCATTAAGTGGGAAATGATTGTGCAGCGAGAGGAGTGAAACTAATTCAAGATTTTTAGGCAGTGACGTTGAAGGAAGAGAGATTTCAAAATTTATTTCTAACAATAAGTGTGACTTTTCATCGCAATACAACCCTTACGTGCGGAAAGGCACTTTAATTGCCAAATATGGGATGTCAGTGAAAAATTAGAAATACAATGACTATTTTATTTTGGTTAATATACAGAAATTCGCGGACAGAGTGAAAATAAATTGATCTCTTGGATTGGAAGTATTGTTATGGCAATTAAATTCTTTCTAACGAAAGCACATTTCTTCGGAGGCTATATCTTGACATCAGGAGCAAAGTCTTTGCCGAGGGAGGGGAGGGGGTTGAGGGGAAGTCTCTAGTAAGTGGTGCGGGACACACTTCAGCGGTATGTGCGGGGTGGCGCCCTAGGGGGGGGGATCGCCTTACGACGGACGATATCTCCTAAACGCTTAGAGATAGGTTTAAACAAACAGAAAATCGGCCCTAAAGGGCTTTACTTTTACGTTTTACATAGAAATAGCTCTTTTTTGGCCCCAATAAACTCAATTGAGGGTCCTTAGTACTTAGGGCCCTTGGGGCACGGGTTGCCGTTATTTTAAAGTAACCAAATTTTAACACGTGAATATAAACACCATTTGGATCATTTTGAGACCAGGAAAACATAACTTTTCGCAATTCTGAAAAATAAAGCCTAATGGCCAGGCACCAAGGCACCCTGTTCACTTGGGTTGTAATCAGAGGGACAAGAATACTGGGGCAACTGCTCCCCAAAAAAGAGCTCCTTACAGAAATGTTTAAAATATTATGTATCATGCTACTCGTAGCATAGAAAGCATTTTGCTTTCGTTGGTGCCAGCAGGAAAGGGTTAAGAAGAGATACAGAGGAGAAAGAGAGCCTGGATGATTTAAGCTCCAAGGGGGGAGGGGATATGACAAACTTTGTTGTAGGAAAAAATAAAAGTTAAGTGGAGAAGGAGGAGGAAGAGAATAGCATATGCACAAAGGGAGTAGACTTATTTCGAATTGAAACAGGAAGTCAAAATTAGGATGGTATGTGTACTGGGGACATTTTCAAAATGCCCCTTGTTTACCTATCTTAACGAGTATATACATAGAATACTTACGAATAACAATTCTAGGTTTATGAAAAGAGAGTAGTGCAAATTATGTTGAACAGCACGAAGCCCATGGTAAATTTGAAATTATATACCTACTCTTACAAGTTGTAATTATACCTACTCTTACTCTACTTACAAATTAAAGGTCAGTAAATAAATCTTGCAATTAACACTGAATTTATGTGAAAATTTAACGCAGTAACATTCAAATTTTTTTATTTTTAATTTGTAATATTTTATCTAAAATTGAATCAAGCCTGTAATTCCATCAGATATGTACTGCCTTCAGTAATTTTGAATGCCTGTCAAAAGTGATCATGGAGCACTTGGCTGCTCATTAAAAAGGTCACTTAAGAACTATCATGGCATCAACAACTCAGTTAAAGAGGGCGGTAACTTTCAAATTATTTTATTTTTAAATGTAAAAGATATCTGATCAAGGATATATTTTTTGTCATCTATTTTCCCTTCCATTATTATATATTTTATTTTCCTTCCATTTACTCTATTCTTTTGCTGTATTATGATATCAGTTCTCTGTTAACGACCTCATTGGTCCAAGTGAATGTCCATTTCTCAGAAGAGTTTCATCTTTGAAGTCAGTGAAGGGTTGTTACTAGAAACTTCTGGGCCCAGGGATGAAAGTTGATAGTTGGTTGGGGTTACTCTTACTTAATTACACAGAACCTAGGCACTGCATAAATGATTGAACTATGTTTTACTCCTGCTTATTGGTTATTATCCATTGTGCTGTTCCTTGTATTATCATTTATGTTAGTTACTGATCTTTGCAGAAATGTGCAAAAAACATCAGTATGACCAATCCTTGAGTTTAGAGACTCTGATATTGCTCTTTTAGTGTTCATAATGACAGTGTGAATGTCATAACTAGTAGACAGTTAAAATAAAAGTTTGTGGAATAGTACTGGGTTTTTTTTCACCATGAACTCTAAGATTTACTCATGTGATAATTATCCTTTTGCTATGGGCATTTTACTCTAAATGTATTCACTCTACGATTTGGTTCACTTTTATAAAATGCTCTGCAAGGAAACATTTGCACAGGAATGAAGGTTTCAGCTCCTAACCTATTTACAGTAAAACCTCTATGTAGTGAACCTCTTTACATCATAAACCTCCATACATCATACCATCCCTACGGTCCCGTCAGATTTACATGTAAATTTATAGGCAAACCTCTTTGTAGTGAACCTCTTTATATCGTAAAACCTCCACTTATCATACCAAGGAGATACCCCTGAGACGGCCTAACTACCTCTTCAAATCAAACCGAGACAACTAGACACCATTAATGCAGCCGCGATTATGTACATAGAATGGCATTTTCAGTGATAAATGTTTCACCCTAATCATTTTTTTCTTATATACCTTTAATATGCTGTAATTTTCACGTTAATCATTAGTTGTGGCAATTTTATTCCATATGAGAGCATACCTAACAGTAAATAAGAACAAAGGTATATAACTATCCTAATCATTTTAAATGACTGTTGAATTAAGAGAGATCTCATAATTTTCTCTCAAATCGTAGTAAAAATCATGTGATAGCACACGCTTTCTGTAATTATTATGTATATAGGTAATAAATACCCCTATGAAAAAATTGTATAAAACTGTTTCAAATTTTTATACATTGTCATGGCAATGTATAAGAATGTTTAAAAATTTGAAAGTTTTATACAATTTTTTCATAGGGGTATATGTTCACTAATCCATGCATGTTTGTTTAAACACATACATATAATGGTTTTATTGACAGTAGTGCCTTTCATTTCTGAATGATATGAAAAAATGGTGCCTATCACTAAAACCTCTCTATAGTGAACCTCCATACATCAAAATGCCCAAATTTTGGTCCCCGCCGTTACGATATAAAGAGGTTTTACTGTATATTTTATTTTGATTTTGGTAACATGTCATTTTAATTGATATCACCACCTTCTATGTTTTATAACTTTTAGATAGTAATTGGAGAGAAAAATCAAACTATTGTAAGCTATAGAATGAGGAATAGCAGTGACCATGATGCCCCTTACAAAATAGTTATGAAAAGCTCTGTGGAAACTGAAGTAACATTCTGGGAATGGAAGGACTTTACCATCAGGTGGGGAATTCTTAGTTTGTATGTGTTTTTATGTGAAATTTTGCTCCACATAAGTAAACATCCTAATTCACCTGTAGAAAAATATATGTATATAATATCATGGTGCTGCCACTGGCTAAATTTATTTCCTGTTAACAAATTTTGAAACTACAGCACGCTTCAGACTATCCAGGCTAATGATGGGGAGAGGTGGCTCGAATAATTGGAAAACACGAATTATCCAAACTTTCCATTTAATTTCTTGTAATTTTCACCATATACATTAATCAATCAATCTATTATTATTCACGCACACTTTATGCTATTTTAGATAGCTTCCCAGAATCATTAGCAGCTTCCTTTTTCTGACTGCGATATTTTTTGCGGTGATAATGTGATTGCACTCATATTCTTACTGCTCCGTGTAATATGTACCTAGTTTCTGAAATCCACGCATCCATGGCTGCGAGAGTTGTGAATCAAGAAGAATCTTGTTCAAAAATGGGATGTATGCACCTCTATGTGCAGATTTTGAAGAAGGTCAGTTTAATGGAAATGAATTAAAATTCAATTCTCAGATTTGACCTTAATAAACTCAAAAAATTGAGCATTTAAAGTTATAGCAAAATGTAAAGTAGGGAAGAGTCCTGATTTCTCTTGTTAATAAATATGTAGCCTTTTCAGAAAATTAGGTATGTAAATGAAAAACTGGTGGAAACAAACTTCCTTGTTCCTGGAACTGTTACCCAACTTACTCAGCTGCATAGTGTGTTGCATATTTATAGGGATGGAGTCACTATGCTAGAAAATTATGGCATAATTTTGTGATTTCTGAATTACACTTACTGAAGTACACTTTCATGATAACCTTTGTATTTACTCTTGGACTTCTATTTGTAATATAGTTTCTTTGGTGACCGAATTGAAGTATATAGTTCATTGAAAGAAGCATCCATTGATCAGATGGAGACAATACTGGTTACCAGCCATAGTTCTGCTAGACTAATGAGATGGTTTTCACCATTTTCCCCAAAAGGAACAGTTTCTCATTGGACTTTTTACTGTCTCCCTGAAGGTAAGTACTATGAATAATTTCTAACAATTTTCTATGTTTACATTATCAGATGAATTTTTTTGTCTTTGTTATACTTATTTACTATGGAGTTGAGTTGGTGGGCTTCTAAGGCCATGAAAATTATACAGTTGAGGACCTCAAATCCGGAATCCAGAAACCCGGAAAACCAAAAATCCGGAACGTTTGAAAATTCCTCTGTGTAGTGTTTCCACTTGCCACCTCGTGGCACCACTCTCCGAGCCTTGTTCTCGGGCAAGGAGGAAGTTAGCCTATGAACATATGCCAACAACTTAGGCAGCGACACGTACAGATCTCAAATATCAAGCACAAGAGCCTGAATGCATTTATAAATTAATTAATTAAAAAAATATAGAAACTGAAGACCAGAAATCCAGAAACCCTTTGGCCCCAAGCTTTCCAGATTTGAGGTCCTCAACTTTACTTCCGTATCATAAAATTCTTTTCTTTTAATATATTGTAAGGTAATAAAAATCATGCATGCATGCATGTTCTGAGTAACATAATTCACATTATTTATGCAATTTCTATGCAGCAGCTAAATTTTACTTTTCACAATGGTACCATTTGGCATCCATACCAGCTGCAATACCAGGCAGCAGCACTGTGTTAGTTTAGTGTTCTTTGAAATTCTTTCAAGTTCACTAAAACTTTTGAGTATGACTAAACATTTTACTGAGTGAGTGCAGTATTTATTGGCATCAAACTTTGTTTCGTATGTGAAATTATTTCTTCCAATTTTTTAATGGTTATATTTTGAAAGAGTTTGTGCACCAGTAGAATTTTTAATTCTCCTGCAATCTGTATGTTGGGTTTTTGAGAGTGATTGTTGATGATAGAAGACGTTAATCTACCAGCTGAATATTTTGATTTTGCAATATCAAGATTATGAATATTTTGATTCTGATTTCGCAAAATGTGTAACCATACATTTTCTAAGTGTATATATTTTTCTGATGAGAGATGACAGATACATTCTCTTCTTGATGGACTGCTGGTCTGCTACTCCAACTCAAACTCTACCCAAATGAAATATGCACATTATTATGTCTGAATGTGAATGAAGAATTGCTTGTGGATAGTTGATAACACAAATAATAGGCATTTGCCCCTAGGACTGAGAATAGTTTATATTCATATCTTTAGGAAAGGTTTTTCACATGTCACTTTTACTTATACGTTTTCACAGAGGAAGATAAGGCGCCGGAAGCTCTTCCGCCAGAATGCATTACCTCAATGAATCCCATGGTGACAAAAAAGTACATGGGCAGCCACTCAGTGTCAAAATCTGGAATGCCTTGCCTTCCTTGGATTGACCCCACTATGGTGGAACGACTAGCGACATTTGAGCACAGTTTCCCTGATCCTTCACCCAAACTTGCGGGTGTCTCTTGCCGAAACCCAACAGGTGGACCATTAGGACCATGGTGCTACAGATTATTGAAGGATAATGTGGATGAATCAGGAAGAGCAAAGATTAAGGGTGAAGAATGTGGAGTAAGAAAATGTAGATATGAAGGTAATTTGGCTTACTTTTGATTTCAAAAGAGAAAAATAATGATTTTTCGTAGTATGTATCCACATAACAACTTAAATAATGTAAAAAAAACCTAGCGTATGGACACTTATGTATTGACAGGAATTTGTGTAATGGAGGCAGAGTTCCCAAACCCTACCATTAGTTTAGCCTGGAGCCCTAAATTTTCAAGTGTGTTTATATCTTGCAAACAAATGAAAATTAGGAATATTACTTTATGCAGGCTTCCGCGGGTCGATGAATATGAAGATACGTCTCTTTCAGGTAAAACGGGTGTTTTACCCGAAAGAGACGTATCTTCATTAGGAATATTATTTTATTCAAAGTTTTAGAAAATAATTTTTCATTGGCATGGCATTGCTATTGAATAGTATAATTGCTACTGTAATTGTCTATGTCTGCATTTTGATTTTATCTCTTCAAAATATGCAGACACCATGCTCTAGGGCAACTTGCATTGAGTTTTGCTCTACATTGTTTTCTGTATGCTAAAAGAATCTGAGTGGGTATTCTGGCCCATTAGCCCATAAGAACAATCATACTCTTAATGAGTGGGTGAGTAAAATAGTAAATATATGATGACATTGATCTACTATCAACTTTTTAATCATGTTAGAGGCTGAGGGTTTGTGCATGCACCATTTTTGTCATTTGAAAGTCAAGAGACCACAAGACTAAATAGCCTCCATAATATGCTAGTACAATACACTGTGCAATTCAGAAAAATATCTACTGTACTGTTTCGCCCTGCTTTTTTGGAAACACCCGTGGGATATGATTAAGTTTACACATCAAATCCTCGGTCTATGAACAAGATATATTCTGAGACTTTGTTCCTAAGTTGAAAACCCTAATTGAGGCAACGAAAAGTATAGTTATCCTGCAGCATGCAGCACTGCATTACAATATTGTGTTAACTCATGATCATCACACACTGATCTAGCTGCTTGTGAGACACGGAGGGAGCTGAAAAAAAATTGCTGCACATGGGAAGGAATAATGGACAATTCCTGGCTTCAGAATGGTAAAATTGATAATTTAAATTAATATGACGGAGCTCTAAGTTTCGAGCGCCACCACGAAGGACAGCCACCTGGATGAGGTCGTTGCCCTGCTATCCTGAGGTTGCAGCTGTTACTACCAGGGTATGCAGAGTCTATAGTGCCAGGAAGGCACCACGAGAGAAAGAATCACACAGAAAGGCAACGGAGAAGGGCTTCCAAGTGCAAGAGACGATAGAACACATCTGTATCGTTTTCCATCAGCATAAACATGGTCGAAATTATTTCAGTCTTTAAAATTATTTATTTATTGAAGTAAGGTTAATCACGGAACTATCCCATCCCCTTCAATTAATATTAATTTTCAAAATTTCACTGCGTGTTTATGCAACATTACACTGGTTTTTCACCATGGCTACGTTAGTCTACTGCATATATCGCAACAAGTGCAGACATGAAAACATGTTTTTGAATCTTCTGTTTTAATTTACTCATCTACTCAATCCACAGAACCGCTTTTGCTCATAAAGAATTACCTTTCCTTGTCTTAAATTTATCCAATCAACTACATATCATGCAGAGTATGCAAAAACACTGAGTGTACATACCCTAATGACTTATTTCTGAATTTTATGACACTCAGTAATCTATAATGTTGTTTTCAGCATGAGGAAATGGTTGGGGTTAAATATAGATAGGTATTAGTTTTAAAATATGGGCTTCTTCCGCACAGCCAAGGAAAATGGCTCTGCAGATTCTGTTTTCATCTCCAAATGCTTGTTTGGAGCAGATCTATTTTTAGGATAGTTTGTGCAAAGATGAATACACTAGACATGCAGATCAGCTTGTTTGAGAAAGTATTTCATAAATTACGACAGGCCCTCTAAAAGTAGTACATATAAAGCCGATTTTCTCATTCTATTTCTGCGACTCAGAATAAGTAAATTAGAAATTTCTTGCAGCAGCCCTGTGCATTAGGGCGGATCGGAAAAATAGATTTTTTTCAAATCCATCTGGCCCAATGAAAAAAAGTTGTGGTACCGATCAAAAATAAGGCCTGAAAAATTTGAGTCCTTGAGGTGAACCCCTGACCCTCGCTCAAAAGCAATTTAGGGGGGATGGTCGAAATTCGAAAAATATAATATTTTATGATCATTTCCTATAGATTTTGCCGAGTTACTGTTCTTAAGGGCAAAAATTTCGTGCATTTTGACATATCTGCCACCGTTTAGCCACAAAATGCCTAAATTGCATTTGAGCGAGGGTCAGGGGTTCACCTAGAGGTCTCAAATTTTTCAGGCCTTATTTTTGATCGGTTCCACAACTTTTTTTCATTGGGCCATATGGATTTGAAAAAAATCGATTTTTCCGATCCGCCCTACTGTGCATCCATGCTTCTCTTTTGTTATGAAATTAATTTCAAAAACATATCTAGGTAATGACTATGCTGTGGTGTAATTAATTGAGCCCATAAAATCTTTGTAAGAAGAGGAGTTACTGTATAAATAATTGATGTTTTGCTGAAATCATTTTGGGCTCTCATATTACCCCTTCATCTCACCATTAAATGATGCAAGAAAAAGGGAAATTAAAATATGTGAAATTTATTATAAATTCCCGAGCGGTTTTCTATTACTGAAAGAGTGCTATCATTTGATGGTCTTTTTTCTGCTTTCAGATTGTCGTATGTCTGGCATTGGGACAGATTATATTGGAAATTTAAATAAGACTATTTCTGGCAGGACATGCCAGAGGTGGGACTCCTCATCCCCCCATATGGTCAGTAAATGAATCCTCAGAGGTATTATTTAGTATTCTTGAGGCATTATGTAAATATGTACATGCCATAGTGTAGCTGCCATAAAGAAAAAAAATTCTTTTCTAGGTGACCAAGGCTTTGCAGAATTCATCTCTCTTTGCTGATCTAGACATAAAAAAAGCTAATAATTACTGTCGAAATCCCTCTCGAAATAATGCTGGACCTTGGTGCTATACAGTTGACAACTCCACTCCAATGGATGTGTGTGATATAAGAGACTGTGTTAGGCCAGGTTAATATGATTATTAAATTAAAGCTGGAAATTTTTAAAATCACTTGTTTAAAATGGAACCTGCGAGCATGCTTAATTCTATGTAAGGGAAAACCCTACTTCATTAACTCTTATTTTGACTTTGGGATGGAGAGTGAAAAGGATCCCTCTCACTTTTATCTTATGAGTAGAATTTTGATGAATCATGTTCCTTCTCATTCTTATGCATAAAAATACAGGTATAAGGTCTTAATACAGGCTTAATGAAATGTCTTCTAGGTAGCAATTTTTGATCTTGAGGGATTCAATGGTAGAAGGTTAGTTCATGATGTTTGAAAGCTGCTGATAACCAAAAGCTGTTTAAAATTAATGTATTGGGACATAATGTGGTGTCATTTCTAAGTGATGAATATGAATTTCTTCAGCACTGCAATTTAATGCATGTAGACGCTAATTGCAGTGAAGACATTTCTGTAATTTTACTTGAAAGCTTAAATGAATTTACTATTATTCCTTCAAGGCCCTCTTCTTGTTACATAGTTTTGAAGAATGATATTCTCATTTTCTTAGTTATTACATAATTTACAGAAACGTGTACAGTCCTTGTGAGGGGAGTGGGTGAAGGACGGCTGTTATATATACTTCCTTATTGGAAGACACAAGGACTTTCAATTTGGTTGAAGGAGTGGGATCCAGATCATACTGATGGCTTGGTTTTTATTCTGCGCCCAATTGATGAAATGAGGTAGGTCCATACAATTTTTGTGGATTCTTACTGGCATGAATTTTTACAAGCGCAAGTGCAAAAGATAATAGGGATATAATGACATGAAATTGATAGCCTCTAAATTGCTGTATAGTAAGTTCTATTTTTGGTGACAGCTCATTTAAATTTAATTTCCTTTGAATTAATTATTTCAGGTACTACAAGCTTGTGATAGGAGCCGATGGTAACCAGAGAGTCAAATTGTTTTACAAGAATGAAACAGGTGTGTTAAATTGTTAAAGCAAGTTCGAAAGCAACTATTATGTATTAACTTTATATAATTTTAATTATGTAGTTACTTATTTTTGCATCTTTGTCAATGAAGTTCAACTACAAACATAGGAATTTTTTAAACCTTACAGATCACTCTGGTATTATTCATTAATTCTTAACCAGTAATGTTTCTTCTGAGAAACCTCAGTTTAAACATTTTAGATATTTAAGAAAGTTGAATTTTAATTTATTATGAAGAAAAATGGTGAGAATTGATGTATTGCCAGTGCATGGTAAGAATGGCGTGATGCAACCTTAACTAACCTATGCTAGTACACCTATGTCTCGTATAGTGCAAGGGATGCGTTCCTTGGGGTCTTTGCGCTGTACGAATTTGCGTTATACGAGAGCGTTTTAGCATTGGGAAGATAGGGATGCGTTCCTCGTAACATAGGTCTTGGGTATTGAATTTCCTCTAAAACATCTATATTCCCATAAAAAGCCTTAGAAAACATTATTCATAGAAATGTTTATAGTTTAAAACATCTTTAAAGATAGTATGCACGCATTCAAAGACTTTAATTCATGTTAAAAAAAATTCTTACGTGCTTTTGAAATTCCCTCCTGTCGTGCGGGTGGGCTAACATCTGCTATCTCAGGGGATCGTAATGCGTTGCCGGCAGTTGACGATTTTTCAAACTTGTCTAAAAACAACTATTGTGTCACCCAGGCCCTTTTGTCGCTCATCGAAATGACAGGAAAATGCTACTTTGAATGCCATTTCATAGCTAGCGGAGTTAATGAATGATAAATCATTTTAATTTGAAGTCCTCCGAGTCATTATAGCAGCTACGTACGTGAAACAGTCTTTAAATGCCTTGAAACCTGACCCAGGTTTTCCTTCCCTGAAAATGAATGAACAAGATTGCATTCATTTCCAAAACAATATCGTCTCGTGAACACTAAAAACTGGTTGAGGGGGAAAGGAGCCACTTTCAATCACAGCTTGGAGTTCATCAGAAAATGTTGCGGTGACTGCGCTATCAACACTTGCAGATTCACTTGATATCGCCGCACTGAAAATACCTGCTTGCCATGTAAAACACTGAAACCAACGGGAGTTTTCACTAAATGTCTCGGAGCGATTACCAACCTTGCCTTTTCGTACTAATTCATAATGAACTTTCCGTATGTGCTGAGCGCTTGGTCAAAGTGGGTGCGGCTGAGGTCACTAATGTTTCAACTTCGTCTTTATTCAGAATAAGACATCGCGAGTTTAACCTTCCGCACAATATCGCTTTCACGCTCTCCATTTTCAAAGCAATTTACCTCTTACAATTTCTCTTCTAGGTTTATGGTTTTTCTTGATAAATTATTGATTTTTCTACACGCATTCCTATTTTTTGCCATATTCTCTTGGTTTTTACTCTGTATATGGCTCTATCTATATCACCTTCCACTGCTGAACTGTATTCCTGAGACGCAGAAGGCCTACGACTGCGGGGAGGGAACAAAGCCATTGTGTTTGAGACTCTTTTGCCCTTTTTTGTGTTTGAGACCTTTGTGGACCCTTTTATGTGTTGATGCTATTCATGCGCCACTCGGCCACCGCTCCATTTCTCCCCCGTGAATACCGATGACCTTGAAGGCTTTAGCATAGACCCTCTACTGGAAGTCAATCGCCCGATAACCTATGATGGCAAAAATACGTCTCAAACCGTATTGCTGAAAAAAAATCATTTCCACTAGCCCCACGCTTAATTAACGATCTAAAATATTTATTATCATTCTGTTAAGGGGACGAGATAAATTACTTCGGTAGGCCGGCTATCTGAACCCAATGACGAGTAATACTTTTGGCCATTGCACAGCAATGGATTTCGATTAATATATAAACAAAAAAGAAGATTTGAGGCAAGCAATAATATTAATATGCATAAAATGATAGAAATTTCGTGTGTACTTAGCGCAAGTTCACGTTTTATCACGAGAGCGTTTAAGATTTTTGATTAGGCTACACTGCGTTGCAATGTTTCCCAGAGGAATGAATTTGCGCTATATCGAAATTGCGCTAATCGAAATTGCGCTATACGAGACATGGGTGCATATCTTTGAAATGGCTATTTATCAATGCTTAGCTTTGAAAAAAACATGATGTAGTAATTTTTTGGTTTTTTCAAACCAAAATACTGTTCTGTATTTTACTAATATACACATAATGCCCCCAAAATTTCAACAGAGTGGACGGCGTTAAACTCAGCCAGACGTGGAAAACGATTTTCCGAAAGAGAAGATGACAAATATGTTACCAGCAAGGTTATTCGCTAGACAAGAAGAGTCCGCTCGTCGCTCAAGGACAGGGGTGAGAGTTCTGCTGACGTCAACTCCGCCCCCCTCCCCCCACTACTCCGGTGGATGGGGGAGGTGGACGAGTATATTAATTGACCACCGAATTCCGTAATTTCATTCATCGCCCGATGATGCGTCCTGCAACGGTCGCGAAAGCTCGCACGACAAAGCGCAACACGCAGCGGCACCCGGAAGCCATTATCAACGATGCCCCTCGCTGCGAAAACCTACGTTCAAATACTAATATACACATTATACTTCAGTTTACTCACATTTAAATCAACATCTTCGTATTTCAGGAGAGTATCTTATGAAGGAAAAGACTGTACATTATGTAGTTCCTGCTGGCCGCTGGGGAGGATTCAACCTCAAATTAGGTCATGGATGGATAGTACTGAGCTATGAAGGAGCTAGCTTGCAGCGTCTTTTTGACTGGACACATTTTTATGACGAGGAAAGCGATAATCCAACTGATGCCCCCTTCACCCCCCTCTTCCTCACTTTCACTTCCTACTTGGGACATACCATCGGCTTACATTTTCACTGCTCGGGTGAGTCATTTTGAAGTATTACATATATATTGGTTTTTATTTTAGTTGCAGTGTGTTATTCAGTACATAATGTAAATATATCTATTGTTTTGGCATTTTTACTGTGGATTTTTTAAATAATTAACTCAAAGTGATACAAGTAAAATTGGGCAATGCAATGTTTCCACTGAGAAATCTCAGTGGAAATCTCCGTGTTGTGGCTTATCCGTGCATGAATTTTTGATGCTTTCTGCGATCTTAAAAAAAAATAAACATGATGAAAAGCACCAGGATATTTGCATTTTAATGCCAGGCTACACCTGACTTATTATTTCTATTAGAATTCCCTTCGCTAGGCCACTGTCAGTGAGAATCGTTGAGCATTAAATAGCAAAGACAAATATGTACATGTGTCTATATTGCTGGTAGCTTTGTTGGTAGGATGCTTGTCATCTCACCTGAAGGTCCTAAGTTCAAATCGTGGTTGAAGCTTACAGATGTACTTCCACAAACTATAATTCTCAATGTGGGAGTTGGTCAAGGGAAATACCTGGGGCAAGGTCTGCCCTCACCTATCATTAGCCTTCAGGTTTAATAATTGAGTGAATGAATTTCAAATGATTAAAATTACTTTTTAAAAGGACTTTTGGTCACTGTAATTTGAATCTGGGGAACCAAATCACTCACTGAAATTTTTTAAAATGCAGGGATGCAGCTGGTAAGCAGATAATTCTTCAGTAAAGACATTGCTCTTGACTAATTTAACCCATTATAACCCAATTTTGCTGTTAAGCAACATCAAAAATCTATAAATTTTCTTCTCTATTTACGAAGTATCTAAATTATGCATTACTTTATGTTAATTGTAATTACGAAATCATTAGCTCCAACGATAATTGTGATTGAGAGAAAAATTTTCATGTTTTCAAGTTGAAATATCCTGAAATTTAATATCTCCCAGATGCAGCTCTGGGTTAGAAAGGGTTAAGTATACCGGTAATAGCCACGGTGATATCTTTACGGAGTCACCCGCAATGCACAAATTGTGCGAAATCCTATTCAAGGGGAATGATTTTTTTCTCTGTGGATTTTTGGCGCGAGTTGCTCTTGATTTGTTTGACCTTTCAGTGAAATTCATCCTATTGGGATATGTAAGAATTATTCCTTTATTTTATGTCATCCTCATTATGTATTTAATTGTTGCAGAGTGCCATGTGGAGAAGACATCTACGAGCAGGTTCACTAAACTTCTGCCCATAAGACGTCCTCTAAATTCTACATCAACGAAATCAACAAACTCAACTCGCTTGGAGTTCCTCCTTCGAGGGAATGGAATAGCACTCATACCCTTGATGCGCCAGCCTGGGATGGGGGACTATTATGGTGTGACTATTGGAGAGAGAGATGGACATACCTCATTCTTGATTCGGAAACTTCCCAAAGCAAAAGTTAAAGTGCTAGCTCGGGCAAGCCAATCAGAGAAACTTCTCTTTATGGATAAGTGGACTCATTTCACGATAAGGCAAGTTTTGAGAAGCAACAACCCATGCATTTTCAGCGTAAATAAACTTACAGACAATGCAGTCAGTAAGGATTATTTGGTTGTTGGGGAAAACTGAAAAAAGTGGTTGAAAGCATTGATGCTAATTATGTAATGCAGTCAATTGCTTTTCTTCAGTTGTGGCCCTCATCTTTGCATGTAGTTGATCATGGTCTGTATTTTTAAACTTTAATCACCTATGTATCTCTTGGTTAGAATCACATTTTATCGTGGTTTGATGTAATAAGTATACTGTGTCTAAAAGAGATTAACTTCGTGGGCAGTGGTGGTGATAAGGGCCAAGCCTGTAGACCCAATGGTGGAGGGGGGTCCCGGCCCAAGAGGGCCCCCATGACCAGCAGGGAAAAATAACACAGTAGGCTCTCGTTATAAATACCAACAAAGTGGTTGAAAAGTTCTCAGCTGAAAAAAGAGGAGGCTGGGCTTATGCCCCATTCACACCACATTCTTTTTACACCGGTTAGCCCCGACCATGGTTACAACACAAGGTGTGAACGCAAGTTACCGTTAACTGTGGTCGGGATTCTGACCACCGTTTTCCGACCACAGTTGGCGGTAGTTTATGCATGTGTGAACGCAAGTTTGTTAAAAGCTGGTTAGAAAAAGAAGAAGGTGAAGCAGCAACAAGGTATGATGGGCGGAAAGAAAACAGAAAGTAATGGGTTCGAAGAGGAGATTATTGTTGAACTATATTCGTCAGAATTAATTTTAAGGAAAGTGTTATGGATTCATTCCGTAATTTGTTGTATATTATGAGATTTTAAACCTGATTTAAGTTATGCGATGTACTATAATTTGTAGTGAATTAGCCATTAGCTTGCATTGTATTGTAACGGAGGTATTGAATAATCTCTATAAATATTTTGCTAGAATTATGTAAAATGTGCGAAACTACCTTAATAAAAATCCGATTGTCACAATGATTTTAATGTTTTGGTATGAGTTCTTTGTCCCAGTTTGAAAAAGATCACTTATGTTCATCCTTGAACAAAAGTTCCTCCCATATCAATATGAAATATCAGGCTAACTGCTAGTTAGATATAACTATAGAAAATAAAGTTATAAACGTCGGGTGATACTTCATATCACAAAAAATACCACGTACTCTCTCTTATTTCATAAGTTTAATTTCAACAATCGAGTCACATTTCTGCAAATTATTCATCCACCATTTAATTGAAGTAAAATAGTTTTAATTTATGGCATAGCATCAGATTGGATCATGTCCTTTGTTGAAATCAGAAAACAATAATTGCTAAGACTATAATGCAGCGACAAGTGTATCTCAATCCCAAATCACCACAGGTGTGCCTCAATTGAGGCTTAAGTCTCAAGATTAGGTCCTCTTTTCTTCACCTACATCAATGATTTGTCAACACATCCGAATCAAGGGCAAGTAGTAGTATATGTTGTTGATATCAACCTAATTATCACTAATAGTTGCTTTAATTTGTATTCAATAGAGCAGTAGAAAAAAAAACCATGCTATCTATGAAATGATTAGTTGGACGAACACATCTGAATTAACCTCTGCATAGCAAGGAGCAATGCTCGACGACGCTGGAATGCAATATTTATGTTATATATATTCATAAGCAGCTCATAATATGTGCATACGTTGAAAATCATTGCAATTAATACTAAATAATGTTCTCATATTATTAATGCTCAATGTAAGGCCTGGTTTCGAAAATCACTCATCCGTGGCTATGTGATCACGGATACAGAAAAGTGGTTTGCTGGAATGCTTCAAAACCACTGCTCAACATTGGAAACTACACTGTCAGGCACCACACCATGTAGTTGTGCCTCACACATTGTTGCCCGGGTTGTAACTGCTGCGGAACATGTATCCGTGATCACAGAGTGCGGTCGTGCACTGCGAGGCTTGGAAAACAGGAACATGGTGCTTCCGTGAATGCAGCTAGCACACAATTGCTTCCGTTTTATGAAGGGGATTCTAGCGGAAATAATAAGCCTGGTGTATCCTAGCACTTATGAAGTAATTCCGATGATGCCTTTCGCACGATGTGCATTGCGGGTGACTCCCATAAAAAGTTATCACCACGGCTAGTCCCGGTATACTTTAAACTAGTCAAGAGCGAACACCTCTTTGTGTTCTATGTCCGGGCCTGCTCTCCGGCTGGGCGCTGTGCACATGATCATATGCCCAGCAGTCCAGCAACACCTTGTCCGGTAGTGTCCGCAAATATCCACAGGGAAGAATGATGCCTCGGTAGCTTAACTGGCTAGAGCACTCTACCAGAAATCGGGGGATCCGGGTTTGAATCCTGGTCAAGGCGAATGATTTTTTTCTCTGTGGATCTTTTGAACGATGTGCATTGCGGGTGACTCCCGTAAAAAGTTATCACCGCGGCTAGTCCCGTTATACTTTAATTCCGATGATTTTGTGTCCAATTTTATTTTTTTATAAAGATTGCGGAAAATATTGAGTGAGAGTTTAAAATAATGCACGGATAATCCGCAACACGTATATACCAAAGCCGGATAATCGGGAGTCTACTGTATGGTGAATTTGAAATCTGCATTAATCTGTGTGAGCATGTGCTGAAATCTGTGTGAGCATTGAATGCACATATATTCTCTCAAATTCAATTATTGTGATTACGAGGAATAAGTGAGTCACTTGCTTTCTGCAAAAGCCTCTTCAATTTGGTCACTACTAGCCCTTCCAAAATATTTTACAATGATTTCATGCCCCAATTTTCTGCTGTAATTTTGGCCACTGACTATGCTTAGCATATTACTCTTCTAAGGTTCTTTAGATTTATAGATAATCAAATCAAATTTTTGATCACATCCCTAGCTGAAAAAAATGAAAGGCTCCCATTGACAATTTGAATTGTGGGTAGTCTTTTTTTCAACTCTCAAGAGTTTTCTTGTCTCTTTGAAAGCAGAATAATTGCCTGCCCATAGAAACCTTCCTGCTATTTATGTATCTTATACATATTTTCTGATTCGATGAGTTGGATTTATTTCTGAAAGTTCTTAAACATTGTTGCATGAATTAATTACTCTCCAAAATAGAAAAGTTTAAGTAATATGTGTGAAGAGCTAAATTTTTCTTAACATGAGATATTTAGACAAGTCATATGGATTATATAGTGGCTTATGCAGATGGACTATAGAACTGAATAATTGTCTTACAGCTTTAATGAAACAAACCTCCAACTTTACCGAGAAGAACAGGAAATGATTCACTTCCAGAGTAATGAGACTTTATTGTTTTACTGGTATTCACTTGGAACCGAGAATGGAAATATTACATGGGCGACCAATTGTGAACCCCCAGGTAACAGCAATAGTTGTAGTTGATACTTGGATGGGTTGGTCAAATGAAAATCTAAAATATATTTTCTCAAGTGATTTTTTTGAATGAAAGTTAAGCAGAACGGTATCTTTTTTTTAATGCCTTGATTTGCAGTACACATTCTGCTACATGCATGAAACGTATGATTTGAAGTGGCCCCTCACTCTGTAAAATCTAATTTTAACTTTTTGATGTGTTTTTTGCTCAAAGTGCATGATGAACTGATATTTTCGGCTAAAGAAAACAGAACCTTTTAAATATGTACCTAGTAAAAATATTTGGCATAACTATTTTGTATAATGTGCTCCTAAAGTACCATAATGCATTTTTGTTCAAGTAAGTTCATGATAACCTATGAGGGTCATTCAATAAGTAATGCCCCATATTTTTTTCTCAGAACTAACCCTTTAGTGTGGCAGGCCGATATATCAGCTCTTATGTAGTCCATTATTTAATATTGTAACCTGTCTCGTCGGGTTTTGGGGTGGAGGAGGATTCTTTGGAGGGTTCGCTCAAGGCGAGCAGGTTGTGGTTTGGGAGTAAGGGGAGGTGGGGGAAACGAAAAAGGAAAAATTGGGTGTGGGGTGGGTTCACTAGCTGAATGGAGGCTGGCGTGCACGAAATAACGATGGCTAACGTGACAATTTATAATTTCAACAAAACTTTTAATACACAATTTAACTTTGAAATGAACAACAAAACACATAAATGGATTATTCTTCTGCATAAAAAATATAAAACTACTACTACTGGCCAGTTAAATGCAAAGTGACAACAATTATCAAACAATAAAAGAAAAGACACTCTGTTTTTAACAAATGTTGGCGTAAATGAAAGAAAACGGAATAGTTGAATAATGACAAACTCCAATATCAAATTATCACATTTGTCCTAATTACTATGATTAACTGTTCACACACACGCGGGGAAAAAGGGGAGGGCATAAAAAAACATAAAAAAATGCACAGAAATATTTCACAGTTCTTCTTGTCTTGAATAGTGGGGGGGAAATGGGGCTCCTCGGGGTTCTTCAGAATTCAGCGGGGTGACAAGAGTACTTATCGCTCTCTCAGAGTTGCAGATGGAGATGGCTTCCTTGGCTGGCTCCGGTCAATGTTGCTGCATCTCCTCTCGCTGTGGGATGAGAGAATCTCTTCACTGGGCGTCGTGGAGTGACGTTTCTCTATGTTGCGTGCTGGAAATCTTTGTCTCGTCTCCTCTTTCCTTGCTACCGCCGTAATTAAATTCAAAGTCAACTTCCACGTCTCACTGCGTCTCTCTCTCTCTCGTCCACAGGTTTACAGGAATGCCTCAGATGACCGCCAGAGCCTTCGGCTGCATCTTCATGCCGAATAGTCTCCTTTTCGCATGCTGTACTCAGCTTTTATAGCCCGGTGGGCCACTTTCTGGGGGCTGGGGTAAGGAGGGGAGATTCGGGATGGCAGGTTCTCCGACTCTTCAATAGGGGAGGGGGGGGTTTTCGCCAAAGTTTGTGGAGGGTGGGGTTAGTGGGTTACATCACCTTCCGTTTGCTATGTGCAGGTGTTCTTCTCTCGCTGTGGGGTAGGGTTAACTTGCTGCTAGTTACGTACACATAGGAAAATTCCATTCTTGAACTAGGCGGAGGAATCGTGGGAGGGGGGGGGGGGAATGGAAAAATACGGCACCTGGGTCATTCACGCTTCACTTCACATACACACGCACATATTCACATAAAATTACATAAGCCTTCCCTACCTCGTAAACACCGATTTAGACGCCCAGAAACCGCGCCAAGCGGCATCGGTTACATTATACATATATTACTATAGCTCATTACATTCATTCATCTGTTGGGATAGGTGAGGGTAGAGCTTACTCTGGGCTAAGCATCAGGTATTAGAAATTCACACATTCAGGGTAAGGGTAAGGTGGTCCAGGGCAAGTTCCTTTCCTTGGGCCACCTTTCACATTGAGTATTTCCATTTTCAGGTGCCCAAAGGCTTCACTTTCTAAGGAATGGATTGTACACCACTAGTATAACTGATAACCATGAATAAAATCACTAGACTGGGCAATTGGTCAATTGCTTTTTCTGTATTTTCCCTCTTCAGACATTGATGGTGATCCAAGGGATGGTGGATGGTCCTCTTGGTCCTCATGGCAGTGTAGTGCCACCTGTGGTGGAGGAGTAGGCCGAAGAGAGCGCCGCTGCAACAACCCCACCCCAAATGTGTATGGGAAGGGATGTGAGGGCCAGCCACTCCATGAGGGGTCCTGCAATCGATACCCGTGTGGTGCTGTCTCACCAAGTAAGTGCACGAATCCTTTAACCTTTTCGCGCCGAGCTCCTTCGCGGGAAGTTGCTTTTGGCTCTACGAATGGTTTGAGATTTTCTTTTTCGCCCCGTACGGAGTTTTTTTTCGGCTTGGGACTGACCAGGTAGTCGCTCCCTCCCCTTAATGACCTTTTCTAGCAGGGTGCCAGACCCTTTCCGCGGCAACTGAGCAAATATAATCCTCGACCCTTTTCCCCGAAGGCAGCCCATCCCGGCCTACTTTTGCGGTCAGTTTATTGTTGCCAGTGCAATTTTAATTTTTTAAATTGTTACTGTTGCATTAAATGTCAGTTCATCAATGTATTCCTTTCATTTTGCAATGCCTGTAGAACTTTTAAACGAAGTTCTACGGTTATTTTTAGGGTTTTCAGCGAAACGGCACTATATCATAGCCAAATGAGCTTTTCCGAGAAGAGTGAGGTTATCATCTTCCACGTACATATTTCAGTAGGAGAATACTTACACCAATGAGAGTACTTACAATATGAGAGTAATTACCTGGGTAGAGCAGTTCTTATCCCTGCAATGGTATGGAATGCTTCTCACAACATGTTTCTACATAAAACATTCCCTATTGGTACATTAAATTTACGAATTTTTAGGATATGCATTAATCAGTATTTATAGCGAAATTCGTTTATAAAACCTTTGTATTCAAAGGTTGGTAAGAGGTTATTAAAAATAGCCGCTGTAATTTTGGCTCACGACAAAGAACTGAGAGAATCAAATTTTATTACATTACGAGGGCTTTTTTTCATAGAAGTTAAATCGGATATTCTATCGAATTTCATCGCAAATGTACACTTAGAATGTAGCTAACAGAGTAACGTATATTTTTAGATGTAAATCATTACAATATCGCTCCTATAAACTTGCTAGTAAGTTATAAAAATAACAATTAAACATCTAACCTTAGCGTCTCCAAAAATTGTTCTAGGTGATGATCAACTCCGTTAATATGTACGCTAGAATTCCGTTTAAAATTTGGAACCAATCAGCAGAACATACAGAATGTAATTACTCGCATTGATTTAAAAAAAATGCAACATTTACGTTTTTAGTTATTCCACCTTATAAACAAATAAGTGACCATGAGCACCTTCCTTGAGTGGGACACTGAGAGCCGGAATGGGCCGAGGTAATCCCCACACGGACAATAGGAAAGGGTCGGACCTCTCGCGCCGAGGGACCCTAATGGCGGTTAGGACCCACTTGGCATGCTTGACCGCGAAACTGTGAAAACACGGCCTTTGGCCTTTTCCTTCCAAAAATTCAAGCCGTGAAAAGCCGGCCTTCCTCCTTAAGCATCAGAAAATTCAGGCCGTGAAATCACGCCCTGCGTAGGGAAGAGGTTAAACAGTAATGCATAGAAAATGGGTTTTATTCACTGGTGAAAAGTAACTGGCAGATTTAAACCATCATTTTCCCAAACTATTACTTTTTCATGATGTGAATAACCCTTGAACTCATTGATACTTTTAAATGGTTTCTCAGGCTCCTGAATCGGCAAGGGGCTCTCCCCAACTGCAGTTGAAAGCCTTTGAAGGCTTAACTAATCTTATGGGCTGATAAAGAATTTTGATGCATTTAACTCTTTTGCTGTTGTGAACGTACCTGGTACGTTTGCATGGCAGGCTGCTGTGAACATACTTTTACATACTCCCTGACATGCGCTCAGCCCTAATGCTACATGTGATGTTAGGTTTCTGGAGGATGGGCTGCAGCTAAAGGTTTAAGAGATCCTCATCAACCCTTTCCACTCAGATATAGAGTGATATTTGACTCAGTGTAGCTCACTTCCAAATTGTGTGTCGAATGTACTCAAAAAACTGCTCTTAAATTCAAGAGCATTTAAAACCTAAATTCAGAGAGGACCTCTGGTAAGTATGCAGGTTGAAAATTTCTTAGGGAAAATAGTGAAATACATGAGTAATGCATCCAAGTGTTTGTATGTGCTTCTTTATTTTGGCCGGATTATTCATCTTTGTGGTTTTTGCAGCTAGAGGGACAATTTTTTCTCCATGGAATCATGGACAAGAGTCCAACTTTTGGGTGCTAGGTACCCTATTGGAGGCTTTGTTTGCGCAGAAAGTGAAGGACCTTATTTCAAACCCCCTCAGTGAGCACAAGTTCAGTAAATTGAGAGAGGAACTGATTTACCAGTTGTCTGCTTCTCAGGAGCAGAAAATACTGGCAGGATTTTCAACATGAGGAGAAGGGATACTTTTACAGTCTTTGCATCAATTATTGAATTGTGTATCACTTCCTGAAATACTCTTCAATGAAACCTAAGGCTTGAGGATGATGTATTAAACACTACCTACCTTGGTGATAACAAAGTATTTAAAAAATTTATTGAAAGAAATTGCTCTTAGCTCTTCAACCTCATTATTAAGAAACTCCTCATTTTATTCTATGAATCTTTGGAATTTCAATTTATATAGCAGTTACACAGATAAATTCAAATTGGTTTCTAAATATGAGTTTCCTTCCAAAATTTTACTGATCCCATTTGTTTATTTTTCCCCCTCACCATTTTTACAATAGCTTTCTTAGAGTTTCTCATGTTCCCTGATGACTTTTTGATCATATATATGACATTAAAACCTCACCCCATTTTTTTTCAGGCACTGTTTCCCGAATTAGGGATAATCTCCGAGAGAAGTATTCAGGCACTGTTGCGGAAGAAGGCAAGACGGTCATTTTACCTTGTGGTAATTTTACCGGGAGGGAGCTACTAAATGCAACAATGAAAGAGTCACCAAACTCAAGTATTGCTTGGGCCAAGGATGGATCCCGCTTGGTTGACAGAGATGGACTCACAATATTCGATAATTATGACCTCGGTAATAAATCATTTAAGGATGATGTGTATAACCATCATCATAATTGAATGAGATCTACAGGGTTCCCACTCAACCGTGAAAACCTTAAAACCATGAATAAGCCGTAAATTTAGTCTACCGTGAAATAACCTGGAAATAGCCGTGAATTTTGTCATAATACCTTAAAAATCTCTCAAACTTGATTGTAGAACTACGATTGACAGATGAAAAGAAAAGTTGATGTTTCAATCATGTTTCAAGGCCGAGTCACGTGCAGATACAGTCCACGCATTTTTCTGCACACGTGTATTCGAAGCGCAATTATTAATTGGTGCGTGTGCCATGACAGCACATTGACCTTAAGCCTGCGATTGGAAGACATTAACCCTGGCAAAAAATCAGGCACTTCTTCACTTCCCTGCCACCCTGTTCTCTCCATTTTCCCACTCACACCCTTCAGCCAGACCTGAATTTTGCTAACTATAGGTGACTTCATAAGAGATAACACTTTCATTGCTGCGTTTGCATTCAAGGCATCTGTTGTGTTTTCTACATTTTTAGTTAGCGTGTGGCTGATGATTGTTACGTGATCAATATTTCTGCCTGAAATGCATTATCTACAAACCGTGAATTTGATGACATTCATACCGTGAAAACCTGAAAAAACTATAAATTTTATAATGTAGTCAAAGTGGGAACCCTGGATCTAGCATGCTGTTTAGTGTCCATAGATTATTATAAATTATTAATGCTGTCATAAATTTTAGGTCTTGAAATTATCTAGTTACGTGATAATACAGATGTTCTGGATTTGACTTTGCTGGCCCCTGGAAAAGACAACTATGAGGGTGGGTTACATATTCATTTTGCAGGTTCAGAGTATGTAATGATATCAGGCATTAACATTAATCGAATACACTGCAAGGTCTCTGAGGTGAGGCATTTAAGGAATGGAAATGAAATTTTATGTACGTATCACTGCTACAGGGTTTGTACAAAAAGGAATCGGAAAAATTTTAAGAAAAGTATTTCTATTCGAGATATTGTTACAATGTGTCAAAAGTCTTCAAAGTACATCCCTTGAGAATCAACACCTTCTCGTCAGCGGCTATTCCGTAACTCGAAGTCTCCCTGGTAGGCAGATTCAAGAATGTCCTTTTAGGTATGCATGCAAGCCTCTTTGATTGCTCTTGAAGTCCCATGGTGATGTTGTGAGATGGAAGATTTCACTTTTGGTGATAAAAACACCTGTTGCAATAATAGCTATGCAAAAAAAAACATGTAAACAATCAAACAAAAGCCTATTCATAGCAATTACCTACATTAATGTTGTCAGATAAACACCAACATTTGTTCCAAGAGTATGGGTTGGTAACTCCTCAATAACTTAGGAATGCCAGCTCAAACATTTGAAATGCATTTAAAGTTACTGTGGAAACAATGGAAAGTAATGTAAGTACTTTAGTAAGAATGAAGGTAAACTTATCTATGCAGAAAACATTTCCAGCTTTTTTTCCTTAAAATTTTGCTTGTTGGCTCTGAATTTCAAGATGGCAAACAATATTAGGCAACTTTTTCTTTGCAAGATTGAATATTTCGGCAAAAATTATTTTTTTCCTTAAGGGTCATAAGTATACTTTTTGGTAGAAATACATATTCAGAAAATGAATCTTTTTTACTATTGCTGCTATTTTAATTGCCATAGGTACTATTTTATTTGACCATGAAATGTGTTGTGTGGCAACAACACCATGTCAGCCCACTCAAATATAATTCTTAACAATGATTGGAATTATATTGATGGTGGAAAATTTCAATTTTCTTTTCCCAATCAATTTTGCCAATTACAGTCAATATAATTTTTGATCATTTCAGAATTGAAGAATGTGACAACAGCCGATTCTGGAGTTTACCTGTGTGTCATATGGCAGGTCATCGAGGAGAAGAAGGAAGAAGTGGCCAAGAAGAAAGTTAAGGGCCTGAAGAAGCTGAAAGAAAAGACTAAAACCTTTTTCAGTCGCCTGCAAGGGAAGGTTAAAAATAAACTGCCAGATGATAATGATCTGAGGTCTCTCAAGCCTTTGACACTGAGTGTAGCCTCCGTAGCTGTCACACGGGCCCATCAGGATCACAGACCGACGATGTCCATCAGGGAAACACGGAAAGTACGAATGCAGTGTCGGGCACTTGCCTTGAGCCTGGTCTATGCTGACCTTCAACTTGAGTGGTATCTAAATGGGAGCTTATGGAAGGACTATGGATTTGTCTCTCCAGATGTGGTAGGTTAATAATAATAATAATAATTATTATTATTTTATTACTCCACACACAAATTACATGACAATAACAAATTTGAGTAATTTTAGGTAGCCGCGAAGGATAACCTGTTTGAGGCTACCATCCAAAATAATAATATTTATGCTTTACATATAGTGTAGTTCATTTTGTGTTACCTTGATAATCTATGCAACCAAAGCTTAAGTGCATGCATGAAAAAAAACAACTAAAGTACTATTTATAATTCATTTACAACAATATTTGTTCTACACTTTCTTTAGTGAGAAGCCAAGAATGTACATTTTGCAAAAACTTTTTTAAAGACTTTGAAATAAAACATGACTGTGGTAACAAATTAAAAACCTTTGGTCCTACGTACAAAAAACATATTTTAAACAAAGTCAAATTTGGTTGTGGTAAGGGCACACTTCTTTTACGCAGGGTAAAGGGAGAAGGCAGGGACTGAAATATTTTAGAGTTGCCACTTCTAGCATAAAAACATCGTAACACCTTATAAATATATAGATGCCTCAATGGAAGCAAACCCAAATGAAGAAAAAGTGGGAAGGATCTTTCAAATCTGTCCTTTTTCAAAATAATACGTACAATTCTTTTTTGTAAAAAAACAGCAGGTTTCAAGGAGTTAAGATATGCGCCACCCCAACAAAAAATGCCATAGCTTAGCCTGGTATTTACTAAGGCGTTATAAATTGTCTTTAGAAAGCTTTCAGGACATTTATTTCTAATGAAATAAAAATTTGCCAGTGTGTGACGCATAACATTTGTGAGACTGTTGATATGTTGATTCCACTTTAAGGAATGGTCAATTGTTACTCCTAAGTACTTAATACTAGAAACCCGTTCAATGGGTAAACAGCTATTGCATAAAGTTATAGGACAATTTTCTTCATGATAATGTAAAACCCAATCAAATTTGTACCTGCTACATAAGTTATAACATATATACTTCGTTTTAGCTACACTCATATTCAATTTGTTGGAGGCAAACCAACGTCGCAAATTGATCAGATCTGACTGTATATCATATTTTACATCCATCCAGTTTAAACCTGAATAATTTAAGGGGACATCATCAGCAAATGCTGTCACATGACCTCTAAAATTGAAATTACACAGATCGTTTATATAAACAAGAAATAAAATTGGACCCAAGACGGAGCCTTGAGGCACTCCAGAAGTTATCATACTATAATTACTATAAACATCACCAATTTTTACACACTGCATTCTCGATGACAGGTAACTGTTAAACCATTTCAGTGGTATTCCACGAATCCCGGTCCTCTGAAGCTTAAAGAGCAGAATCTTGTGATTGATGGAATCAAAAGCCTTGCTAATGTCAATGAATAAGCTGCCAGTGCGTCGATTTGAGTTTATGACACTGTAAACATGAGTGAAATAATTTTCAAGAGCATCTTCTGTGCCCTTTCCACTTAAAAACCCGAACTGGTTTTTGCTGAAGAAGCCTTTTTTGTCTAGAAATTTAATTAATCTCGACTTGACTAGCTTCTCTATTATTTTGGAAAATATCGATAACAATGAAATTGGACGATAGTTGAGTATACTTGAACGATCCCCTTTTTTATATAAGGGCGTGACCACCGCCTTTTTCAACTCGTCTGGAAAAACGCCACTGGTAAAACTTAGGTTAAATATATGTGAAAGAACGGGAGCTAAGTCATCAATTACTAGTTTCAAAGTTTCACTGTTTATGTTGTCGTAACCGGGGGCTTTGCTGAAAGGAAAGGATCTCACTAATTTAGTTATTTCTGTGGGGTCAACTGGTTCCAGATACATTGATTCGAAGCCATGTGAATAACTGCAACACTCAGCGACGAATTCATCAATACCACTATCATTACTATTATTATTGCCATCAAAGGAAGAAACAAAATAGTCGTTAAATACTGTAGTTATTTTAGACGGAGTAGAAGTGATACTACCATCTATTTTCAGACAGATTTCAATTGGGCTGAGTGGTATGCGACCGGTTATTTCTTTAAATATTTTCCATTGCATTTTAGAGTTCCCATTTGCTCCTTGGAATCTTTTTAAATAGTAGTTATTGGAGGCAATCCTGAGTTCCTTTTTTAAATTATTTCTACAGTTAGTAAATTCCTTTGCTAAACTTTCGTTTAGTGGATGGCGTCTATATTTTTTAAGTAAATAATTTTTCCTTTCAATAAGGTTTAGTAGATGACTAGTTAACCATGGTTTTAATTTTTTGCGTGTGTCATAAGTATTGGATTTAATTCTTGATGCAGATAGCGCACCTATTAGAAAATCATGAAATAACGAAAAAGCCTTTGATGCGTCTACTTCATTAACAACTGGACCCCAATCTACTTCGGCTACTTTGATTTTAAAATATTCATAATCTATCTTAGTTTTGATAGGCGCAGTCATTAATTTTTCTTTGCATAATGGCTCTTTCACGCTTATACAACAGCTAATCAAGGAGTGATCGGTTATTGCTTCATGAAACACTTCTGTTTGGAGGTTATGAGAGCACATTTTTTATTACCTAGCAAACAAGTGATCAATACAGGTAGCGGAGCTTGCTGTTACCCTGGTTGGCGATTCAATTAGACACGCTAATCCCATGGAGCTCATTAAGTTTAAATAATGATCAGAATCATTAGAAGGTACCATAATATTTATGTTCACGTCACCAATGACAATAATATTACCTTTTAAACTATACATTAGCGGTTCAAATTCAGTTAAAAATTGTGAGATCAGAAAATTTTGATCTCTATAAAGAGCAATTAACTGTAACTCAAAATTTTCAAGTTTGAGGGCCACCTGAAGAAAATCAGCAGTGGCAGCTTGTACAACAGTAGAGTAGCAATCTATTTTACTTTGCACATAAACAATAATACCTCTAGCTCGACTACTATTACTACATTGGGCAAAGTATTTATAACCATTTAATTTGTAATAGTTGAGTTCATGTTCACAAACCCATATTTCACTTAATATGATTATAGTCGGTAAATAAGAAAGGCTATGTAGATACGTTTCAAATAAATCAAAGTTTGCTCTGAGACTACGGATATTTTGGTGTATAATACTTAATACACTACTGTGGAACGTCTTACTATTAGTACAATCTGGCATTCTTAATTTTACAAAAAATTTATATCGTCCAAACTCGTCAAAACAAACACTGGTTCTTTCTCAGCTTTTCGCATTAGAACTTTACCTCCACGTATCCACAAGTATTTATAGCCTTTCTCATTTTTAGCAGCTCTTGCAGCATGCAGCACTTTTCTCCTCCCAGGACAAAGAGCCTCGTTTATGTAGAGAGGGGTGGGTGACACATCGAGGTTCAGGTGCCGCGTAGAGAAGTCCCTCTTCACTCTTCTTTTTGCCAGTAGATCTTCTTTGATGTGTTGACGGAGGAACTTGACGTGGATAGCACTATGCCCACTTTCCGACTTGGGTTTGAAGCGGTAACAACTCTCAATGTCGTGCGCTTTGACTGTAACCCCCAACTCGGCTCCGATATTACAAATTATGCTCGGGAGGTCTTTGTTTTTTTGAAGTGGGTAACCGTGAATCTCAACTGAATTTACTAAACTGCGTTGTTCAAGGTCATCAGAGTGTTTTGCAAGAAGCGCAATTTGCTTCTTCAGCGATCGATTTTCACTTTCTAAAGAGTCCATTCTAGCATAGCACTCATCGAATCTCTTACTGTGAGCCTCAAGCACCGAGGATATATCGTCCAGCCGATCATATAATTTGTTGATCGAGTCTCCAAGATTAGCCTCCGTTGACTTCAGATCAGCTTTGATTTCTTTAAAAAGATCTAAAACTGAATCCGTTGGAGAACTGGTGGACGCACTTTTACTCGGCGCACTAGTAGAGTCACTGTTCATGCTGGACCTGCGAACATTGGTGCACTTGATGCATCGCCAAACTTGCTTGCTAGCTTTAATTGCTTCAATTTCCTGTTTAGTTACAGGAATATCTTAACAGTTTCCGTGGAATTTGTTTCCACAATCGGAGCACTCCAACACTGTGTTTTGTACTATCTTTCTGCAATTTTTGCAGGAACTCATTCTGGTAACACTCTTTCACGAGCCAGTAAGTACAGAAAACACTTAGCAAAGCATAACCTTGAGTCGAGGAGCGGAGCAAGACGTCCGAACTCGACGGAGGCCTGAACTGAACTCTTCCTTGCACAGTTTGCGACAACACTACTGCACTGTGTCTTTGATAGTTTTCTCATCATTTTTAACCTAATTAACCCTAGTAACAGAATGTATATGTATGTTTTTTATTGGGACATTTTCCAGCTATTGTGTCAACTGTACTATAAATTTTACAGAATTAATATGTATGTATGTACTATTTTAATCAGTAACTGCATTAATTTGTTAATTATGTACTGAGTTAATAATATGATGACCCACCCACTTTTCGCTTATCTATTATTTTTTTTTGATTGCTTTGATTATGTCCTCCATCAGATCTCGGAGGAAATTTTGGTGGTGGGAAGGGAACACCATGGTGTGTGGACATGTGTCGCTTCACAGCCTGACCTCCGTCTTTCGTGGACCACCAACTGGATCCTGCTCGAAGGTGAGGCACCCTTTATCATTGCTCCTCTTCTTGTTGTTTCTCAGATTAGAGGCGATTTTCAAACCATTAGTTATGTTTTCTATGGCTATTCACTAAAATATATATAGTCTAGTTGAAATTTATAAAGATTAGCTATGAGGCACTTACCTGGTGTATCTTCTTCACATGTGATTCTCGAGCTATGTACTTGCTACCACTCCGGGGCGCAGCTAGGAATTCAGGGGAGGGTGGGTTTAGGCGCAACTAATATGTACTGGGAAGTCTGGGGTGTATGTAATACCCACCAGGGTAAGCAGGAGGTGTGGGGGCCATCCCCCAGAAAATGTTTTAGAGAAATGGTTCAAAATTGTGAGTTTCGCTGCTTTCTGATGAGTATTTTATTAATCCTACTTCTTTCTTCAATCAGGCACTCTTTCTTCAGGGGTTTCATATTTATGTTGAAAGCTCACTTTGATGGGCTATTCTACTATTTTTTTTTTGCTTCATCCATTACATACTGGTTATTCAGCATCTTAGAAAGCAAAACTCAGTCAATTCTTCAAGCTTTTGCTTTCCTAGTTTAATATTTTCCCTGGTTTCCTCTCTTTTGCTGCATACTAATATGTATCTTTTTTTATTTTGATTGATTTTCAGCTGGTATTTGGCCATTTTCTTTTCGATACGTATCAGACTCTGGTAAAAAAATTCTGTCTCGACCATGACTGTTATGCGATCAGAATATAGAAAAATTCTAATTCTTTCCTCGGAAGCTCCCTTTCTAATTTCATTGATAGCTTTCTTGATGGAAATGTAAAAAAACATTGGGGGACAGAGCACACCCTTGTTTCACTTCTTTGCAATCATGTCATTCATGATAGACCGCTCCAGTGTATTTCACGATTTTACATAATTTTAAGCATTTATTTCCAATCATTGCTAAAAGCATTCTCCAAGTTGAATAATGCTATGAGTGTCGGTTTTTTCTTATCCATCCTCTTCTCTATGTGCCGACAAAGTGCAATGTGACTAATAGTCTAAAATCTTCATACTTCTGTCTTTCTTTTTGTCATTTTGGAATTCGGAAGGATGACGTGCTTATATAGTTACTTAGTATTTCAATGATAGTTTTGTACAGCTAGCAAAAGTCTCAAGTTGTACAAGTCTTCTCTCCTGCACTTTTAATTAACTTTGCAGGAATGTCGTCTATTCTTAGTGCCTCATTGCTTTGCGGGCTTATTACTGTTGCATTTAATTCTGATTTTAAGAGCTGACTCCCATGTCATCCTTTTCCACTCAACTTTCCTCTTTTATTATTTTTTAATTTCATTTCATGTTTAAATTAAAATTCATTTTTTTCCATCTCTTGGCATAGTCTTCATTTTCAATTGGCATACACACATATTTTATTTCTTTTCCCTTATGGCATTTTATATTATGAAATTTTTCTTGAAATGGTTCCTTACTTTTCCTTAGGCAGCTTTCACTCTCTCACAGGGTAGCATTTCGTTTACTTGGTCCCAAGATGTACTTCACTAAAATATAGTCTAGTTGAAATGTATACAGATTTATGAGGCTCTTACCTAGTGATATCTTCTTCACAGGTGATTCTTAACCCTTTCACTGCTGTGGACGTACCTAGTACGTCCGCACGACAGTCTGCGGTGGACGTACTTTTTCTTCCTCCTTGCCTTGCAGTCAGCACTTTCGCCGAAGCAATTTGAAGGGACCCACTAATCCGGGACCATTTCCTCAACGAACTCACCCACGCAGGACCGTCTCATCGGCCCTACCAGCGGGGGCCCTACCTCCAGAAAAGTGACCGCTCTGACTGCAATTTGAAAATCAATCAATCAATCCGATCATCGTAAAATGATTGTTTGCATCGCACTCCTGCCAATCAAGCAATCAAGTACGTCTTTGAACCGTGTTTATGCGATTAAAAATAACGATTTTGTTAACTTTGATAAAATGGCCATTTTCCGGTGGTCCGCAGCCACGTTTTTTTGCAAAGTTAACAAAACCGTTATTTTTCGTCGCAGAAATACGGTTCAAAGACGTACTTGATTGCTAGACTGACAGGAGTGTGATGAAAACAATCATTTTGCGATGATCGGATTGATAGATTGATTTTCAAATTGCAGTCAGAGCGGTCACTTTTCAGGAGGTAGGGACCCCGCTGGTAGGGCCGATGAGACGGTCCTGCGTGGGTGAGTTCGTCGAGGATATGGTCCCGGATTAGCGACCCTTCAGAGGGTGTACCACGCCCATTTTTGAAGTACCTGCTCCATGGGCCCACGGAACGCATTTTAACATTTTCGCCGCATGTGAGGAGAAGGTTTTCGGAGATTGAACAGCAGCGAAAGGGTTAAACAATGTCTTTGCTGTCACTAATTTGGTTGTGAGCAGAAATCCAAAAGTCTTTCTCCAAGAGCCCTAAATGAAACAAACATGAATTTTCTGAAAGTGACTAAAACACAAAAGATACATCATATATGAGATAACGGTAGTTCTATCATAAATTTTCTTTACTGTTTTCACAGTGAAACCTCCACCAAACTTTTTCTCAATGCTGATGGAGGATGGATTAACCGCTCCAATATTTCGACCTTTAGGAAGTGAAACAGCAGTTATAATTGCATTCTTTGTCATGCTGGCCTTGATTTTCATAATAATTTGCACCACGAAGTTCATTACAATCAGGTAAGTGGTTCCATTAGCATTTACCTCTTGGAGCAATCTCAAAATTCTCTAATTTTACCACTAATTACATAATTATAAAATGATTAATAATGGAAATTTTATAGTGAATTATTTATGTTCTTATGTTGTAGATAATGGTAAACAATTCAAGGTTATAAGCCAAGAATGCTAGTGTATGCTAAAATTTACTACTTATTCATTTGAGATTCAGTCTGCATTTAGCTGTAATGTTGCCTGATAGAAGGTGTATTCAAAAATGCATATGTGGAAGCAGAGCAGTTAATTGCACGATAGAGTGGTGCGAAAAAGTTAAAATTTTTACATTCATTCTGATTTAGCATGGAAAATTGCAATTGGTGAATACTTTCAGCACAGAGAAAAGTTATTAAAGCCAAATTATATTTACCAACTGTGGAAAGCTTTGGAAATTTTGAAAAATCTTGAATTTCACTGAGTTTTTGAAAAATTTCTAAATTTTGCTCCCATGTGCTTTTCATCCATTATGGTGTAATCTATATTAAGGTAGATTAATGTGGAGCATTTTGTTTATCACCCTGCCTGTAACCCATACCTAAATTGAACTTCCCTCTTAAAATCCTAGTGAAGCCTATGCTGTACTGTACAAGCATAGCGTGTTGCTAAAGAAGAAAAAACTAACATTTATCTCTTTGAAAATATGTAGTGTAAATCCCCCAAAATCTGCGAAAGATAAATTTTTTTTGATAGTTCTTGTGAATTAGTAAATGATTTTCTATCAGCTTTTAAGGTTCAGTAGTGAGCAGAGGGGGTATTAAAACTTTTAATTGTTATTTTCATTTCAAACACAGTATTTTTTGTCCCAATAATGTATCATTTTAAGTAGTTAACATACGCAGTTATTTAGTGGATGAGGAGGTTCATTCACCTAGGCAGAATAGGACGAGTGTTGGTAGGTTTGGGAGGATGGAATTCTTTTGTGTTGCGACTCTTTAAGAAATTTCAGTAGTGTTTAATGTAGATCTATTCACTTAAACATAAAATTATAGCCACTAAAATGAATGTCAAATTGTTGAATAACTTCAATGGATGCAGAGTATTTTACGCTGGGCCAGATTTAACCAAAGTTACATTATGGGCACCTCTCCATTGAGTGCCCCTCCTCACTTGAGGCCCCCCTCTCCCCGATTTTAATGACAAGGCATAGCCACTTGCATGAGGTAAGGTTCAGAAAAAAGGAATAAACAGATATATGGCTGATAGCATAAGTTTATGCTTGAATTTTTACGCAGGGTAAACATGGACAATTCATTTAAAGGAAAACAGCTTAGAGTAAAAATACATGAAGAAGTTTAACTTTTATGCAATTAAAACACTTTATGAATACCCTTTCCAAAAATAATGTCTAGCCTTAACCCTTTAGCTGCGGGAGCGTCAAAATTTTGCTGCCATTGTGTGCGGGATATGAGCGGCAAAAATATTTTACCATCGACCCCAGACGTGTGTCTACCAGGTAGTTGACCCTCATGATCTGGGACTGCCCACCCTACCCCCTGATGACAGACCATGAATAAGAAAATATGGTCATACGTTGAAAAATGTTTTCCTGCACTTAACATGCAGACTGTTCAAAAACGTTCCC
The DNA here is from genome assembly GCF_921293095.1 of Ischnura elegans. Classification (NCBI taxonomy): domain Eukaryota; kingdom Metazoa; phylum Arthropoda; class Insecta; order Odonata; family Coenagrionidae; genus Ischnura; species Ischnura elegans. The sequence continues at coordinate 88,722,673 of NC_060248.1, forward strand.
ACAGCCTAAGGGTTAATTCATACAACAAAAAAGAAGAGTAACTTCAAAAATGAAAACATTACGTACTGCTGTAACTGAATGACCTACCACCCTTGAAGGCACCCCTTGGACTGCGACGTCCCCAGGGCGCATGCCTATTTTGCCTTAAGGTAAATCCAGCCCTGATTTTACCATGGTCTAAAACTGAGCCCAGTGAGAAATGGGTGGTGGAATCCACGTGGAACCCACGTGGAGAATTAACGTGGATACCACGTGTTTTTGGTCGTGGAATCAACGTGGAACCCACGTGGAAATTTGGTGGAAAAATTTAAACAGCAGTAGGTGCTGTCCTAAAACCATTAAAACCTCAACCACTCTATATCTAAACCTTCTATATATGTGTCTACGAATTTTCATGTGCTCTCATGGCTGCCTTTCCACGAATTATATAAAAATAGAATGTGCGATACATTTTCACATAACTAGCGTGGTTTCAGGATGATAAATGACGCAATGTCACCAGAGAGTTAAGTTCCACAAATTAGAAATTCTGTTTAACATTTTATGATAATCACCACAAATCCACTTGAAATCAACGTGGATTCCACGTGGGTCCAACCACTCAATATCCACCACCACCAAATATCCACCACTCAACGTGGATTCCACCACCCATTTCTCACTGGGAGGGCTCATGGCTTGATTGCTGGTTGAGGTTACTCTTTTCTTATGACTATCCATTTCATCACTATTGTGGGAGCAGAGGGAGGGAGTTAAGGGGGATCAGGGGAGGGTGGGTGGCAAGCTGATCTTTGCACCCTGGTAAAACTCCTTGTTCCAGCCCTGGGTGTGTATGATGTGATGGGCACAAGAGGGTCAAGTCATAATTCTGTTCTGCATGTCTTGTGAATTGATAAATTACATTAATCCTCTTCATGAATTTTTTCTTTAAGACCTATCATGAAGAATAAAATATTTTAAATGTAATATTAGTATTGTTACACAGTGGTAATTGAGCAGGGCTATGGTGGCAGACTAGTTCAGGTAGACTCTCATTAGTCTCCTGTAGACCCTCACTGGCATGTACCTCCCTTGCTTCCTTTTTCATCTGCACCCATAGGCAGGGACTTGGGTCGGCACCTATGGCAGGAAGAAAAATTCCCTGAACTGAACTCCTGCAGTTCAACTTGTAAATTTGTAAACTTTGCAATTTGCAAGATTTTTCGCTTTGCCATCGAATAAGTCATTTGGTGACTTAGATGAGCATCATATGAATGGCTATCTATGATGTAAATTAGGGTATTTAAGGATTCGAAAAAGGCTATTCAGGCTTCCAGCCGGGTGGTCTCTCTCCATTCTGCCAGAATGGAGGGAGACCACCTGGCTGAAAGCCCAAATAGCCTTTTTCAAATATATTTGCCAGGTAAGCATCAGATTTTATTTAAGAATTGCGTAGAGAATGCACCAGTCTGGTATGACAATGAGGAAAGAGTTGCTGTAAAATTTTGAGGAAAACTAGGAAAATATGCAAGTGAAACTTTCAATATGGTCAGCATGGCTAACTGATACATTGCATGCCGTACATTTCAAATGGTATTGACATTTTAAAGATGGCCATAAGTTCATTGAAGATGATGAGCATCCTGGATGTCTTTCCATGTCAAACGATGACTCATACATTGGCAGAATTCTGCTCTCGGATCCAGGGAAATCGACGTCTGATCATTGGAAAACTTGCTAAAGATTACAGAATAGAAATTGGATCATGTTGAAAAAATGTTGAATGAACGGTTGAAAATGGATCTTGTTGCTATGAAATTTGTTTCATGCCTCATGATGGACAACAATTAATATGAGTATCACATTCAGCCCTCAGAATATGCAAATTTTTGGTCAAACACTCAATCACTGGACCATCTCACTATCTACTCAGCAGAGCTGTCATGTCTGATAGTTGCATTCCCTAAGTAATCCTTTAATACCGTATTTTTCATGGTATAGAGAGTCAATGAAAAGATGCTCGTCTAAGTCATGAGGTGGTCATGAGATGGTGGCAATGAGAAAAACCTTGAAAATTTTAAAATCTATTACCCCTTGGAATGCAGGAACGTTTGTAAACGTTCTGAATGCTGACTGCAGGAAAACATTTTTAAATGTTTGACCATTGCTTGGCTATTTATGACAGTTTCCCAAAATTATTATTGCTACCTGGGTAGAGCATAACTGTACTATTCTTCACTGTAGGGATTGCCAAAGTGGTTTAATTCTCCCTAGCCATCCATCATAGCAGGGGGTGCCTCCTGGGCATTTCCTATCGTACTGCCGATTTTGTATTGTTTCCTTCCCTCTCCTTGCTGTTTATACGCCTATGACAAGTGCCTGAATGTAGGCCTATCCCTTGTAAGAAAGAAAGAAGGGTTGACTCGGATTATAAGAGTTCACTTCTTGGGAGACACTCTGCCTGGCTTGAGGGGAAAAATATTTCTTTGATCTATCCTGCACTGGCTGGTTGTTAAAATCATGTTCTTCTGCAGCCAAAGGATTTGTTTGCAAATTAAACTGCATGTGGCCCAGTTTGTGGCATTTCCCCTACCACTGTGGAGGCTGACCCAAGTCTCTGCTGAAGAGTGCAGATTGAGATACAAGTGAGGGAAATTTCTGCTTATTAGGGTCTACAGGAGGCTACCTAAACTAGTCTGCCATGATGTCCCTGCTCAACTACCACTAACCACTAATGTTAGATTTGTAATTTGACCACTATTTTATTTATATAGGTACTTCAACAATCAAAAACAAGAGTAATTGCTAAGACCACACCAATTCTTTTTACTGTCTTTTGTATCCGCTCTGCTTCAAGAACTCAAAATGGCTAATGTTTTTAGTGATGTACTAATATATGTTGATGTAATGCATCAGGGACTATGTTAAATAAAACTATGTGCACATGAGAATTTTATTCATGCAAGGAATTGCAATTTTTTCTTCAATGAAGTATATATTATAATGGGGTATCAGAGGGGAAAACTTCTTTATTGAATATTTTTTATGCAAATGTCTTGCTATATGGGTTGTATGTTTTGAGTTTGTTTTTTGTGTCTATTATTTTCTCAGTTGAGGGTCTCCATGTGATAGGTGCTGCATACCCACCAGGAACCTTGAAATACATATAATAAATTGCCCTCCAAAATGACCTTTATTGACCACTGTTGCAATATGGGTGTGTGTGCAGGGTGCCTTTATGCAGAGTGTACTTCTCTCATGTCTGGAGATGAAAGTGTGAGGCATCAATTTTCTTCGTAGAGATATGTTTACACTTGACAATGCTTGTTAATAATCGTTTTTTGGCCAATTTGCCCCAAAATTAAGGTCATAATTTGATGCAGCAATAAGACACCTATGGGTGGATAATACATCTAGAGTTGACATTATTCCAGTAGAACTAGTTAATAATGCAGGAGAAAAGACTTTGAACCAGTTTATCAAAATCACCAGTGAAATATTGTACCTATGCATAAGGTGGGATACAAAAGGAATTCCAAAGGAACTTCTTGACCTTAAAACCCAAGAAAAGAGGAGTGGAGAATGGTGAACATTTTAGGACTATAAACCTGACAAGACATGGAGTAGTGACAAGAAGAGCTTACAAGGATCCATCTTTCAAAGAATAGAACAAAGAGCAGAAGAGTATCTGGATGTGGATCAATTCCGATGTAGAAATTATAATTTTTCTATCAAGCGACTAACTAATCTTCAGTTGAGATGATTGGAGGAATTCTTGGTTAGAGTGGGGCAAATAGGTGTAAAAAGGTAACTAAATTTGCTGGTTTCTTTAATTATAATTAAGAGAAAAGGTAATAGAAATAATACTCTGATAAGGTGGGGAACTCACTCTTTCCCTAGGTAATTAATTTGAAAAGCGGTAAAAAATCTTTGAATCAAATGTCCCTTAACCAGAAAAAGATATATTTTCAACTGAATTCATATGTGTCAATTAATCCCGCTCCATTTAACAAAGAAACGCTAACCTACCAAAGGAAGGCAACTAACATCAATGAGTGAACTGAGAGAAACTCTAAAAGTTCATGGATTAATGCCATCATCTTCCCCCCTCATCTCCTTCTCTGTCCCCCCTCCACCTCTTCCCCTCCCTCCCTCTCTCTCTAAGAAAAGGAGTAAAATATGTGGCTTGCATGTGTTCCAGTACATCAACGCTATTTTCCAAGAAAAATATATGATAAAATTGCATCGATTACAGTTGCTTTTACAGTATTCCCAAGATGCGAGTGAAAAATAAATAGTTAATTTGTTTTTAATAAATCCCATGGTTAATCTTTGAATTACTATTATTTACATCTCTTTGAAACAAAATTAATGTAGTCATCGGTTGTAAATATAATAAAAAAACTAATAATACCCATGAATTGTGGGTGGTCTCCAAATTATTCGAGTACCAATTGCACATTAATTTAATTCCGTTGGAGTGAGAAAAAATTATTTGGGGTAGGTACTAATTTTAACGGCGAACTTTTATTGAATTTTAGGCACATAAAATTGCTGTAAGTTTTGCATTCCCACCACTTGCAATGTGGGAAAATAAAACTCGAAACTGAAGTAAATTAAAAATCTTTTTATGTGACTCGACCCAGTTTTAACTTTAAATTTCCATTGGAAGGTGCGTAAAAATGCTATGAGAAAAATCACTGCAAAGCCGAGACGTGACATTGTCATTTTTTATAAATTTATTCCCACTGTCATCCCCGACCCAAAATCCCAATAACTTCTTTAATATCACGTAGTACTAGCGTCTACCCATTTTCAGACCACCGCAGGATAGTAATATAGCTTAGCCTTGCCATCTTTCGGAAAGATATTCTTGTAGCCTCGAGGTACAATGGTGAATTACGATTTGGACCTTCCTCGGACGCAAGGCATGTTAAAATATAAATTTTTTGTAGCTGTAAAGAAAGAGTGGACTTACGTAGCCCGCAGGGAAAATTCCTACCTTTGCCGATAAGCCATCAGTTGGGGTAGATGAATGAAGACAGCATCTAGGGGTATCCAATCATCCATCTTCTTTTCCAGTCCTTTTTCATTTTTCCAAGAACCTAGAAATCCTCTCGGGAAATGCAGAAAACTCAAAAAAATCTGCGAGTAACTGAAGCAGCGAGGGGCTCTTTTCATTTTCTGCTTGATGGCCACAAAAGTCTATTGCGCAGTGAGCATAGTAAAAAGTTTTGTAAAAAAATCAAAAATAGTTCCTTGGATACGATTAATGGATTAAAATTATTCTTAATCCCTTTTGTAATTCTGATAATACCAATACCTCTATCGCATTCTTTTTGTGCCAAAATATATTTCATCATTTTATACTTACACGTTTTTAATAATAATATTTCGTTCAGTCGACGATGGGCGGCCCAAAAATAACTGGAAATCGCATCGTGCGTGACTATCATTGTTAGGGATTCTCCCTCTACGCGGGTGTTAATTAACCCTTTCTGAGTCAGTATGCGAAACAGCTTTGCTTTTGACGGTTTTAGCGAGCCCAGGTTACAAATTTAGTTCGAAGAGTTTTTCGACCTCCTCGATGTTGGAAATGGCTGATATTCAAGAGCAGAGTTGACATTTCGTTTTCAACTCAGTAAAAGTGCGTCGGACGCGGTTGATTTTTAAGACTTCATCTTAAAAAGAGCCCGCCTTGAAAAGAACTCAAGTGCACGTGTGGTATTCGCGATTAAAATGAAAACAGTGGCTTCTTGTTCCCTCGAATGAAAAGGGTGATTAAAGTTAAACGTTTTGATGTCATTCCAGAGGTGAAAATTGAATCGAAGGCGGCCCTGGAAGGCACCGGAAAGGACGAGTACCAAAGGTGTTTCGCACTGTGGATAAAACGTTTGAACCAATTTATCAGAGTTAATGGAGAGTCCTTCGAAGGTGACAAACGCTTGTGGCACAAAAAAATAAATTCCGAATTTTTGTTCAAAATTTCGTCCGGTAATTTTTTAGTCCCCTTCGTATTTTTGATTTTTGAGTTTTTTTCTGAGGAAGTAGTTTTCTGGGCGGGCACGTAGCCTGAAGAAAGGAGAAAGTTTTGGGGCTTCAGCCTCCCCCACTCCGAAATTTCTGCCCTTGCAGCGAATACCCGTGAGACATCTGCTGAGGAGACCACCAGCTTAGAGGAACATATCCTCTTGACATTCAATTTTTCGATACATGTTGTTGCTTTCATGCCTGCAAAACGATGAATTTAACTTTCACAGTTATGCAAACGTATCATTTGGCTGATTTCCCGAGACTTCATCAACAAGATTCGCCGGGAAAGCACCAAACCCTCCGTATTGTATGGCTGATTTAACCCATTCGAGACGGTGGAGTTCTCTCCTTATCATGATAGCTGGACTGAGCCCCAAGAGACTCTTCGGTCCCCTCTGTACGGAGCATTTTTGCAGGAAATTCATTAAGAAGGGTCTCGCGGATAATCACACGCTCTCGTCACCACCTTTTTTCAAACCTTCCTAGCGGGAACTGCGGGGTCTCCGGACTCCGAGGGTAGTTGGGCTCCCTATTTTCCGTGTATATAACCCTAAGACCGGCATTGGCTCGCGGTCTGCTTGTCATTTGTATATGAATTAGCTGAAGAATGTGAGCTTTTCCCGGTGAATAGCATGGATGAAAGCTTCTCCGGTTTCCAACCGGGTCAGGGTCTGCATGGAGTAGGCCGACGTTTCGTTTGGAGACTTTCCCAACATCCTCAGGGCTGATGATTATGATGTTACGATATGATATGATGTTACGTTCAAGAATGTTGTCCTTTCATTTTTCTCAGCCCTGAGGATGTTGGGGAAGTCTCCCAATTTCGAATTGAATTCTTCGTTTTTTCCGAGAATTATCAAATTTTGAACGATGCTCTACCGTCAATATCAACGGATTTAATGCATCAGCAATTTCCACGTTAATGTTTACACTGAAATCGAGATGTAAGTTAATATTTATGGTATAACCTCGTTTACAAATTGTAAACGCTGCTCAAAAGACAAATAATTAAATTCTTAGTTAATATTTTTTGAAAAGGGAACAAATATTTATTTCGCAAGTTGACTGATTAAAATGTATTCTTTTTCGACGCGTGCGAGTAGGCAACAAGATGTCGGTACTGGCAACCCGCATACCACCCAAGCTCCCGCTGAGAAAATATCTGCGGCTACGTGCCTGTACCAGGGATTAGCACGGTAGGTGTGTTTTAGAACAAAAACATTGAGAGACGCTCAGTAAATTTAAAAAAATCGAACCACCTCACGTTTCCTGACGGGAAAGGTTTTATTAGGAAATCCTACATCGAAGGTTTTCATGTAAATTCTTGCGAAAATGGAGACTGTTTTTGTCAACAGATCGACCGTTACTTGGATATTTCGTTTATACTGAATTGATAGTATTTTCGCTCTCGTGTTTTTTTCCCAAATGCTACAATGACAGTTTTTATGGCGTTTACATAAGGCAACATTCATTCTTCTCCACCATCGCGACGTCAAAAGTTGATCGACAGCAGATTTTTCAACTGGCGTAATGAAATTATTTGGCCATTCCCTTTCCATTAACTTACATTTATTTACACGGTGAGATATATATTTTTTGGAAAAATTTTACGTATTAAGTCATGAAAACAGGAAAACATTGAAAAAAGTATAAGCATAAATGTGTTTAATGCACAAATGCATCGATTATTATTATCAGTAGGGGAACCCTCATATTTAAAATTTCGCATAGTCTATCGCATGAACCAATTTTCACGAATAAAATATTTTCTGATCTTGGAAATGCCCATATCGCCATAGCTACTTAGCATGACGATACCTCACTGCACAAACACTCAACAATCGCCCACCGTATCAAATCCGCTCATCTAGTACTTATAGGGCTAGATACTAGATGAGCGGATTTCATTTGGCGGGAGATTGTTGAGCGTTTGTGAAGTGGAGGTGTCGATAAGAAAAATGAGGCGTCGTAATTTATTTAATATTAAATCCGTACGAAGCACCTAGATTCGAGACGAGAATCACAGCGAAACTATTTGATGATTAAATAAAGAGCACGTTATGCCAATCAAATCTCACACCAAATACTAAATATCCAATGAGATGAGACGACAGATATGAATTATTAAGGCCTCTTTAATTAATAGAAGAAAATAACTGAAAATAAACAGCACAAAGGAATATGGAAAAAGTAACATTGCTGTATAATTTCACTGCTGACATCAAGTAAGCGGTATATTAAACACTTTCAACGCGGCGGTAATTTTTTAAAGTTTTTCCGGTGGCTGAATTTTAATTCTTTGGTTTTAGATGGTTTTGGTCTCATTCTGTATAGATTATTCATTGGATGTTGCGGAAAAAATTTTTTTAAATGAAAAATTGCAATTTCAAAGTTGACGACGATCGTCGTCCGACGTCACCGGATAGCATTGCCGTAGTGTTATGCGTGGTTGCATAATCGAGACAATTTTTTCGATTACTTTTTCTTTTTACCCTATGCCATGTTCTATATCTCTAATCTAACACGTCAATTGAATATAAATTGATCCGTGCCGTAAATATTAATTATCAAGAACGTTGATGGCTATGTAAAATACGAATTTCTTAGTCGTTGACAGAGAATTATGTTGCACAACCTTTTCTACTTCAACTTTTTGAATTTCTATTTGAAGGATCCGAAGAGGAATATATCTTTCAATTCAAAACAGAGGAGGGAATTAATAACAAATAAAGATGTAAATTTCCTATATTTAAACTGTTGTTAACGCCATAGTTCCTATGCACACATGAAAGGCTTTGTAAACCATAGATTATGGAGCATAAGCGCCCAATACCTTGATTAACCGGGGACGATCATACCCAATACGGTGAGATTGCTAATTCAAGAGGATCGCAGCCTAACGGTTAATTAGGGAGACAGGTAATGCATAATAATTACTTGTATGCGGCCGAACAGACACAAATTAAATGTATTGCCTCGGGTGAGATCATTCATCAACGTAAGTGCGGAGGGAGGTTTCAGCAGATAAGTCTATTAACGTGGCGCAGTTGGGCACCTTTGTCTCAGTTATTATTTCCCAAAGGCCCGGTAATTAAATCAGCAAGGAGGCGTAGATTGGAGAATAGTGACAATTTTTCGAATCAGAAAAGGAAAGCGCTTTCGACGGCGGATTTAATGGGGTCGTTTTTCTTACACCAGAAATCGCAATTCAATGCAGGAGATGGATGATAAATTAGATGCTTTGGATAAATACATCCGATCGCCATTACTTGCTAATATATGATCTATCCATGTTACTAATAATATGTAGCAATTATAATAGCTTGATTATAAGCTATAGAAAGCTATAGCTATCGGCAAAATAATAACGAAATTTTCCAATATCTCTAAATATTTATGATATCATTTTGAGATCCGTTTTTGTAAATACGTCATCTTATGTATTTAGGCAATTTATCACGCAATGCGCTTGGTGGAAATTTAGGTTAATTATCTTTTTACCGTTCTTTCTCGGAAACGTAGAATGAATGATTAAGACTTATACAAGGAAATTGAATATGTTTTACTTTAATCATTCATGGTATTCTCAGTCTCTTAAATTAGCCTATTTCACTGGAAATATTGTACATTGGTTGCGTGGCAACCACCTTAGGGTCCAAAAGAATAATGACATGCTCAGTTTCGTTTTAATACCAAGGGAGTGAAGAGGAAAGCTTTTATCTGTCGCTCAAATAAAAAGACTTGACGTCTTAAAATCTTTACGCATTGAATTAGGCCTGTTATCCTGAAGGAATGCTGAGTCCCAAGACGGAAGAAAAGAAGAAAATGCGGAAGGAAAATTTTCGTCGTTGAGGTGAGTCCTTGATTGCCCTAGGGTGCTCTCCGCTTAGGCTCGAAGTTTACAATTACATAAGCCACTACGTTATGGATGTGCTAATGCGCTCTCAACATCAAACGCCGTCACCAATTGAATTACTCGTGGGTGCGGGCCGCTTCCTGGAATGAGACACCCCAGGAGGCTCGCGGAATTCGATTAAGCATTCGGAAAATGTACCGAGGGTCGAGTCACCGGTCACAAACGCTGTGCGGGAATCGAGCGAGGCCTCGAACAGGGTAGGATGGGACATGGTTGGCATTCTTTTGGTGGAGGGGGGATACAAGCCATTGGATACTCCTTGCAGAAATAATCGGTTCTTTTCCGATTAAACGCAATTATTATTTGATGTAACACATATTTCCATTTAAAGCGGTCATATTTTTCTTTTATTTCGCAACTAATTATTTGCTTAAAAGTCACGCTATTATTAAATTATTCCGCTGATTAAGGTAGTTTTGCATGGAGAACTTTGTAGATTACCCCAGTCTATCCTCCCTCCCAATTTGAACTTCCATCTTCAATTCGCAATGAGGCATACTCCCTGTTATGATACATATAAATTCTCTTCTCTTCCTTCCCCTCTATCGCAGTGTTTTTCTTCCTCTAAGTTGCCTCTCCTTCCAACTCTTTCTCTGCTTTTGCATCGTGAAGCGCTATACTCGAGAGCTGACTCTCCACCATCCTTTTCTGACAGCTATCACATTACGATCCTCTCATTAGAGTTTTCATGTTTATATACGCTTCCTTTGCTCGCACAAATCTGTTCCTGATGTCCTTACTGCTGTGTCCTTTTTCATCTATTTCCGTATCACATATAGAAGATGCATCTTCTTCCTAAGTATACATGTTTCCCCACCATAAAACGCTACGCTCCAGATCTCTTCCCTAGCTCTTCACTGTCCCTTTATTTTAGCTCTTACATGACGAACCTCTCATCAGCTCTTTCCTTCTCATAAACTCTTCTTTCGTTTGCGCAAATCTGTTCCTGATGACCTTAAGTTGCGGACCTTATGCCTACCTTAACTTTATGCTGTATCCTTTTATCCTATAGTGTGTTGCCCAAATAATTGAATTTATCCGCCTGCTCAAGTTTGTGACCACCTTTTTTAATCTTGAGCCTTACATTCCCCGTTCGTGGTGCTTTAGAAAACCGCATAACTTTGGTCTTCTTTTGATAAACCCTCATTCCATATTTCTCGCAAGGCTTGTCTAACGCATCCACTAGAGCCTATAGCCCTCTCACTGACTGGCTAATCAACGCCTGGTCATCCGTGAACCTCATTGATTTAAACATCAGTCCCTACACTTCAAATCATATTTTCAGGAGATTAGAACATCATTTTCCCTTCTTAAACTCCTGCTTCCAACACATTCACGCCTTTTTCACCCTATCCTCAGCCTACGCGTTAAAAAGCAATGGCGATAGTGGACGACCTTGTCCCACCCCAATTCTTCGTCGCTTCCATCACTTGGGGAGTATGAGCCCGTTATCATCTTGAAATATCCTGAGTATATAAAGAAAGCGTTTGTCAACATTTGCTATATAATCAAATTTTAGAGTAACGCATCTGAGAAACTATTGAAGTAAAGTTCTCTTCTTTGACGCACTTAAATATATTGATAAAGGTCTATTTTAAGGACCTCGAACATTTCTAGACGAGAGAAAAAGTGTTGAGTTATGCGTCGTAAATAAAGACCAGTCTAGTAGGAGTGATGCGTCCTTTTGAGTTCAGGTATATAATGCATGGAAAAATCAATTTATGGAGTGGAAATATTGTTCTTCGGTCAGAAATATAAATCAAAAAATTAAGAGGTGACACAAGTTTGCAGCCTCTCCAAAAAGTTGGCTCGTCACTCAAGATCAGATTTATTACCGGATGTGGATAATATCCTTTATTGAAAGATCTTGGTATTTTTAGCACATTACGCCGGGAGTAAAGCGTAACGCCAGTGAATTCATTGACGCAATGGATAATGTGTCTCAAGTTTCCGCGGAATATTGATGATTCTTCATCTTTAAGGTTTAACACCGTAGACTGAGTTTTAAATTGACGAAGATTTCGCCAGTGATCCTTCTGGCGTCTTCAGATCAAAGGTTGTCTAGCGTAATCTGTGTTTAGCTACAAAGAGCCAAGCTTTGGCGGAAACAAAAAAAGCGCAGTCACTGCAGGAATCAAATTATGCTCTGGTGGTTCTAGTGTTGTCAAAACAATTTATCCATACATTTTCTCCGTAAGCTCGAAAATCTCCAATGAATTAATTAATACACTCTTTCTGTGTGGGCAAGATCGATCGATGTATTTGGTCGAGCTCGAATACTATTTCGGGGGCTTGATCCATTGTTGAGCCCGCCGATACCCTCTAAGGGATATTAGTTCAGCATTCCACGGGGTTTCTCTTATATCATTACATAAAATCTTTTAGAGGCTTTGAGCCAATCTTAATTTGAAGATTTTAATCTGCCGGAGTCCCCTTTCCTTTCATTGATAGAATTATTGGAAGACGTTTCTTTTGAAACTTTTTGAGTGCCAAGATGTACTGATGGGGATTTGTGAAAGATAACTGATATATTAGTGAGTTTTCAGATGTTATAACGTTCCGGACCTTGCTAGCAAGCTTTTTAGGACATATACAAGCTTTTGTCATTTTCATATAACAGCTTTGGAGTAAGCGATGCAGCCACCGTCTTTTTCGAATAATGACATTGATCCTTGAAAAAGTAAAATTTTCGGGGTTTAATTTTGTGCGTTTGTGTTAAAAAAGCAATATGCCTATATCAGTGTGTAATATGGATTGATTTCAAAGATCTATCTCATGAAAACCCCAAAAAAATTTGTTAGATCACTTTTTAATGGTATGTTCACTGTTGCTCACCATTCAAAGAGTTTATCTTCGTATTTATATGTTCCTGCACCATCGGAAACAGCTACATTGGCCTATTATATCGGGGTTTTTAACTAAAAAATCAAACAATCACAAGAATCCAGGCCCCAGAGAGGGGCAACCTCCCAGGCGGGACTCGAGCCCACGACCTACTGTTTTGAAAGCAGGGACGTTACCTGGCCGCCGTCGCCGATGAAGAGATAATTAAGAAAAATGCTTGTTCTTAGCTATCTCTTTATCCATTGCTCACACCAATTAATTTTTAAAACTTGAATTTATTCTTTAGGGCATTTTAAATCACCGCAATATTTGAGATTGGAGTTCGTTTTTATCTCCGATACGGTCCACATTTGAAAATGAATTTTTCTCCGTTTCTTGGACAAATCTTTTGGAGAACATCTTAATGGTCTATGCAGCTAAAAGATAGAAAATTCTCGTCGTGGATTATGGTTAATGAGCCCTTGCGTTCCAGCTCTTAATGGTCTATCCCGCTCCTGAAGAAAATCTACGATTACCTTTGGAGGAGAGCCAATAAAAGAGCCAACTTTCGAAAGCTTTCAAATATTTTTCTCTATAAACTCAAAGGAAATTTATTCTGAAACAAGTTTGTTGAGGCCTTAAACTATTGTATATGATGATTTTTATCCGATTTATTTCCCCAGTTCTGGTCGCAAATAGATAAATTGCCGTTTATTTTGTCTGCTATTATTGCCAGTCGCTTTCTCATTCGAAGAACACCAGGAAATTATTGAAAAATAATTGATCGAAAGCTTTTCATATTACTTGCAGTTTTTGAAATCAAAAAGTAATAGCTTTGAATGTGACACAGCAGAAAGTACCAATAAACAGCAAAACTGGTTAATTATACATTATACTATGAAACTAGAAAACGAAAGATCTCATGAATGCAAATGTTTAGAAGATAGTGCAGAATTGTAGAACAGCAAATTTACGAAATAGTCTTCACAGCTGATGTCATATATTCGGAAATAACAAAGATAAAAATGCATGCAATATATCATTTTAAAGATCTTGAAGTTAAATATATTTTTAAAGGATAATAATATATTTTATAAGAAATTAAAACTAACTCATACTTTTTTATTAAAAAAGATAGATGTTTGAAAAAGATAATCTGGGATGTCATAACGAGAAGTTGTTCATTTTGGTTCTTGTTGGGGAGTAACAACCTTTCGTCTTAATGTTTGAGGTGTGCCTTGATGCAGTTTTTTGACCTAGAAAATAAAGATAAAAGTAGCATATGACATCAATAAACACTGGCTTTTTAATGTCCATGTGAAAAGAAATGCTGTTTATGAATGGAAAGATTGTGTTTGGAATACGCCAGCGTATATTCCTAGTTATTTTTGGCTAACCTAACGTATCATAATTTTATATGAATACACTCAGTAACAAGCGTAAACATGTGTTTACTTACCAAAATGTTACCTTGCGCAAAGTGCTGCCAGTGCTAAAGTTACCCCATACAGAAATTTCTCTGGGTTTTCAATATCCCAAGATGACTTGTAAATTTGTGCTATTATTATTTATGGAAGATGTTTCGTAACTATTGATACTAATTGCTCATAGAGCTTTTCGCTTTCCTCATTGGCTAAATCCCCCTTCTTCGCGAAGGTACTAGAATTTATTGCTGAAATTACTAATTTTGAAATACCGATTCTTTATTCAACCTAACGCACACACTCTTTTTCTCCTTTTCTTTACTTTAACTTCGGGTTTCATCTTATTTTAATCATCTCTCGTCGTCATCGGCCTTTGGCAGGACTTCTTTGGATTCCATTTCCTCACACACCCAAGGTTTACCGAGTGTATTCCCTCTTCCTTATATGACGTGGGATTGCGGCGCGCAGCACCAAAGTTCATGGGACATTTCCCAGGTTATTCAAGGGAGCCATCTGCCATCGTGGCACTATCCTGGCAGTGGCATATCCGATCAAGCGACGCGATCCTCCGTATAATTGCTTCAACCTGTTAGCGCCTGACGAGGAGCACCGCACCCCGCCTCCAATATCCTGCCACTGCCGTGATGCAATCACCGTATTCGACGTCGTCCTGGATGAATGAACTTGTGGATGCATAGACGAATAGACGAGCTTCTCGAGGACTCAATAAATGAAGGGAGGGAGAGCAATTGATTATAGGTAAGTGAAGGTTATAATTATTTGTGACTTCCATGTAGCCATTATTATCATCAGCGTTGGTAATGGTACCTAGAAAAAGTAACTGGGTTCAGTGACAGTTAAATAATAAAAAAGTAATGCCTCGTTCAGGTTACGATTATCCGAGCGATCGTCCTAACGATAGTTGGCCGAACTAGCAGTGTGAATGCATGTCCTGACAATAGTTACTGTAGTTCCGAACGTTGCCACTTTACGATGGTTAGGCGCTGGGAGACCGGAAGAAGAAGCGACTAGAGAAAGACGAAAAGTTCATAAAGCTCCCTTCGCTCTGTTTTTTTTCTGTTGTTTCTCTTGTTGAAAAATTATTCCTTGAATACACGTAGAGCAAAGTAATATATTGACTCTGCATATACCTACCTCAACAGCTTTCCTAACCGTCAATTTCTCGTTTACTTTAGATGCCAGCACTAGAGGGCGGTACAGATTTTAACCATCGTTGTGTCAATGCACGATAGTACCAACGATTGCTGGAACAATCGTAATCTGAACGAGGCATAATCACCTACGAGAACAAATTACTGATTTTTAGAATTAACCAGTATAATTACAGTTAGAATAACGCCTTGTCAGATTGTCCACTTGGTAAATGTCGAATAATGTAGAAAAATTTTAAATAATTGAGTCGTAGAAATAGTGAAAGTTGCAATTTCACCTACGATACATCACCAATAATTACACAAATAATAACGGCTGTAACATCACAAGGGGTGTCATATTTTGTGTCATCATAAAGAGGTTGCAGCGTAAGGGTGGCTGAACCTAACCAAGCAGATAATGATACGCAGGGATTCGAAGTTATCTGTAGGCCTAGGTAAATCAGTAAAATCGGTAAAATTATCGTCGATTATGAGCAAGCAACGAATGCAACGAAAGTAATGATTCCTATTTAACCGTAAGGAGTAAATTACTACTGCAAAAGTTATTGTTACAAGTAATCCGATTACTTTTACTCGATTACTTCCCAACATTGATTTTAATTTACTGCTTATTTCTATCACCCCTGTTACCAAACATGTAGGTTTTCGGACGAAAAAGTGAAATACAGGTACTATTTAGGCCCATCAGGCCATACTATGAAAATGCAACGAGCGTACGGGATCCGACGTTGAAAGACGCGCGCTAGACTTAGATTGCTTGAGGATTTAAGAATATGTATCTTTCAGAGTGACACGGAGAACATCATATTAGAACCCTTTTATATTTCCAGGTCCGACAGAGACGATGGATTAAGAGAGATATTTTGGCCAACGGATAGCATAGGGATTCGATTTTCCTCCGAACAAAAAGGAGTTTCATAGATGCTTGGCAGAACTTCGCTGGAGCATATCCTTTTTATTAGTCAACGGCTGGTGTTGAAACCTGCCACGCCACACGCATACTGAGGCGGTTTGCGAGGTAGTGTATTATGTAGACGTATATGAACCATATACCCTTGAAAAAGCGACCATCGGTTGGGAAATGTTGGGGTCACACAAACAGTGACGCGAGACGTATCCTTAGAGTTTATAGCTGAAATGACGAATACCGCGACAGTTTTAATGATGCATTCTTTATTTCTTTGTAGCTAAATTCCCTGCATATTCCAAAATCTAAATCTTTTTTGGCATAAAAGAGCATCAAATACTTGCATGTATTAAATACTTAGAAACATAGCGTCACCTTTAGATGAAGCACCAAATTAACTATCAGGGCCATCCATCAGAAAAGTACAATATTAATTTATTAATCTAAATTTACCATCTAAGAGGACCTGAATCATTTCATTTGAAGTCAGCAGCGTGTATAACTATCTGTGTAGCCGCCTCGTTTTAGCTAATTCCTCGAATTTTTCTCCTCGGAGAAAATTTTAATGACTTTTTCAGGCAGGCTCAAGTAACCTTTTTAAATGCTGACAGGTGCTGAAATGCGTTCGTGGTTGATCCACAAAATATTTAATAAGGAATTTAATTATGGCGCTTAGTCCTGAAACCGTGGTCGTGTGAGCTGATGAATATTTTGTAGGGAACGTTGCAAGTGTATTTACAGTTTTGAAAATGGATATTGCAGATTTTCACTAAGAAATTACCCGATACGCTTATTTACATGTGAGAAATAACATAGCTGAATAGTTCAATAGTTGTTGGCTGAACCTAATAGAATATCGTCGTGATAATCGGAGTAATAACGATTTATTAATGTTTCACTCAACGTTTATTGAACCCAGCCGTTTTTGAAACTTCATATATCATACTCTAAGGTATAACTTCGAATTATTTTTGAGCGGGTGTCGGCATTTATTCTAGTTCATGAGGGGTGGGGATTAAATGACATTAAAATAAAAATATTTTAATCATCCCCCACCTCTTGTGAACTTGTATGAATCTGGCATTGTTTCGAAAAAAATGGAGTTGCACCCTTGAGAATCACATAGTAGGTAAATAGGTAACCTGTGCGAAAATTTCGCACTTTTATGCTGCCAGGGAATAAGTATGTTAAGGAAACGGTGTAATTGAGTTTTAAATAGAGAAGAAGGTGCATCATTAAGTACTTTCCTCATGCTTTTTTCTTGCAAAAATATACAAAACATATGAATGCAATACAGAGGAGAGAGTCAAGTATTAGTAGGAACAATCATGACGTCTGTTACTGAATTATGGCACGCCATTTACAAAACTTCTTTAAAGACAAAATTAGAAGTAAGTAAGAGAAGTAGAAGTAAGTAACAGTGTTGTCGTCCGTAACTTTTTGGTTATGAGTTTCTTTAACACATACATAAATATCACGGAAAGTGCGGACTCTAGAAAATGCTACGTGCAACAGTCAATGCGAAAAAACGGAATCCGGTAAGTAAAATCCGTCTCATTGAAGAGTCTGACCCTGTGATTCAATAATTGTCGCTGCAAAGGCCCCTTTGATAGTGAATTGTTTTCCTATCATTCGGAAAGTCATGGTCGGTTTTTGAAGTTTTTAATGCGTGGAGTCGATATACCTAGAGTGAGTAATCGACATGGAAATATCCAAACTTTTAAGTTAAATTAATGGGTAAATAGCGAAATTTGAGATTATACTTTTCGTCAGAAGCTGGTGATTCAAAGTTTAAAATGATACCTCATTTATCACTGTAGGTGCAGTAATAATGGAGCATATACGGAATGACAGAAAAAGACCTTTCTGTAATAATTTATGTGATTGATAATTTATAACTGGTTTGGTTACATTAAGGTAATGACGAAAATTACTAACATGAGTCGCAATAACTCCCATTGTCAATATACTTAGCTTTATCAAAAAATGGTGGCTTTTTAACCTTCTGAGGTTGGCATTCGTGATGGGAGGGACGAGGGAAATAAGGTCCTCGTTGATTATGCATTCTAGGTGGCCGGGGAAGGGGAGAAATACGTGGCAGGAGTGTGAAATCGCGAGGCAACACGGGTCGGACGGAGTTTTTCCGCCCGACCTCACCCCCCATCACCCGAGAGCTCTGCACAGTAGGGATCCCCGCTTTTCCATCGCGCCCGCCGATGTTTTTTAGTCAATTGATTCAATCGCATTGTGGTGTGTGCCATCGCGTATTGATCAAGTTATGGAAACAAATGGGCGCGCGCGGAAGAAACCGGGCGAGAATGCAAATCAATTCCCCCGAATGAACAGAATAATTGTTTCGGTTTTTGCGCGAGAACTGAATGCCCTTATCTGCAAATTGCAGCATCCGTTGAACTCGTCCCCCGCCGAGTTGTTAGTATTCCTTACATCCAGGGCAAAAAGTGAGGCAATCATGCACCACAGGATAAATTTTTGCCTTTCCTGCCTGACTACTGAATATGCATGATTTTGCGATGTGAAAATTAGTTGATACGATACACTCGATTTCACGTGAAAGAGCAAAATATTCTATATCTAAAAAGTTATTTCAGTTATGTCGGGTATTAGGCCATTAAAGATGCGCATAAAATTCATTACCCGTGAAAATATTTTAATGAACATTACACAAAGTACCTCTGGCGTAGGTAGCACGTCTCAGTTTGTCTGTGAACGTAGCAGTGGCTTATGGTTTAAAAAATCCGATATTTCCGCTAAGAATCGAGTCAAATAAAATATATCAGTGTTATTTTCCAATCGAAACGAAATGAATATTTTGATTTTTTATTCATCGATTCAATCAAACCGTACGAAAATGTTTTTAACGTTTTGGAAATGCTCTGGAATACGTCTTTATTACAATTGGTAGATAAAAAGGTGAGCTCTACGGCCTCAAGGTCAACCGGGAAATGAAAAACTCCAATGGCCGTAGCGAGGCCTTTGTTATGGCCATTGGAGTTTTTTTGATTTCCCAGTTAATTTCAATTGATCGTAAAATACTATGGTGAATGTCTAATGGTAGTAATTATTAACTTTAATGCCTCTCACACGTTATTTATTGAAACTCACAACCGACCTTCTCAGACCTTCTCCACTGTTAAGTGAATTCAAGTTGGTTGTGTTGTATAGCAAAGTATATTTTTTTTCGTCTACGTTCCACCGTTTGATTTTATTCAAATGCTTCATGTTGCTATTCAAAAACTGATATTTCAGTGCTCCTTTTAGTGGCTTTCATGAAGAGAAGATTAGGAGTGTAGAAACTGTAGTCGAGTACATGTAATGAGTATCTAAATTGGTAATAGAGAATTGTGCTCTTGTACACGGACGAATACATTAACAACCAGAGCAAACATCTCATATGGGGATCCTGTTGCATTCTAATACTTGATAACCCACTACCAAGCACCCTATATATGGCTCTCTAGCTGCGTTGCGATACCCTGTTCTAATGGCGCTTATGACCTTAGGTGGGGGTTGAATTTAACAAATATAATATTTTGAATAACCAGTAGAGGGGTAAAATGTACATTATTTGTTATGCATTGTTATAGTAGGGGTATATTAAGCAATACCTGTTAAACATGACATTATCATCGCTAGTCAACAATCCGAATATTGGTGTGAGGGAGGTGTCCATTCCGCTATCTCATTAGTTAACCTTTTCATTTTTACGTATTTATTCTGTTTTTCACCTTTCTTGACAAGGGGAGTGCATAAAGGAGGCCCAATTCCATCGCACAGAAAGCTGATTTCTCTTGCCACTTCAGTCACATATTAATCGGTTCTCAAAAATGTCCACGGTGCGGTGATGAGTGCAATTTGTAATTCTTCGTTAAAACTTTCGCGGGTGCTCGTCATGTTGAATTAAAACTTTTGGGCTATGTCGCCGCGTCAGATTTTGGGTGGCCCCAACGTTTCCCGACCGATGCTGGTCGCTTTCTCAAGGGAATCTGAAGAGGTGGGATTTAAAATTGGTATATATAGGTATACGTGTCAGGTGGTGGGGGCAGTCAACGAAGTCCGCGGTAGCCGAACACGCAGCGCTGGGCCACACAATCGACCTTAAGGAAGCAAAAATTGTTGCGAGAGTGAAAGGCTTTAAACAGAGACTCGTAAGAGAAGCAATAGAAATATCTAAAGAGGAGAAAAACAACTTCAACAGAGACACTGGCTTTAAAATCAGCCGTACTTGGCAACCCGTAATCGGCAAAAATAATCAACAACCTACTCCTCCAACCTCTCACTCCCCTCCCCCCACCACCTGACACGTATACCTATATATACCAATTTTAAATCCCACCTCTTCAGATTCCCTTGAGAAAGCGACCAGCATCGGTCGGGAAACGTTGGGGCCACCCAAAATCTGACGCGGCGACATAGCCCAAAAGTTTTAATTCAACATGAGTGCAATTTGGTCATTTTTTCCATTTTTAGTATTGTGATGTATGTAATTACAAGGAATAGCATGGAACATTTAGGAACTTGATAGATCACATAATAATTTGTATAAATTTCGGTTAACATCCCAAATTTTACCTTATTTCCCCGTGAAACTCGGATCAATTTGTCCGCCATCGACGCGAGTGGCGACTTTTGTAAACCCATTTAAATGCGCGGTGGGCGATAACACTTTATGTGGCCGACTTGAGGATCCTCTTCTGTGGTGTTCGTGCTTCATGACTTGGCCGATGTGACTAATGCGCGGCTTTCTTTACCTCTCTTCCCGTTCACTTTTCTTTCGATGATTGTCTTTACCAGGCCATCAAGCGTCATGCTGTGACCGATTATATTGTCCCGTATTAATTTGGTTTGTGGAATACTTGTGTTTTCTCTCGATCTATTTCATCTTCATTATCCTTTAATAGCATCGCATTTCAAATTCTTCCACTTTTGACTTCTCTGCTTCCATGAAGAAACTTGCTCCATATGTAGCATCTCGTGAATTGATTCCCGACATCTATGCTATTCTTGTCAGCTGTAAGAAGATACTTAATTAATGTAGAATGACCTCTTCGCCTGCGCTGTTGAGTTGATTATTTATTTCTTACTTTATCCGTTGCTAGTTCCTCAGCTTCCTTGGTATCGAATCTTTTTCTCCGCTATAGCCTTTTTTATCATAGTTAAATGTTGATCCTGGTCTCTTTTTTCTGCCGCATGGTAATATCTCCTCCTCTTCTATGTATTAATTTTCAGCTGTTATCTGGCCATTGTCCTTTCCATATTCGTTGGAACGTTATTTAGTTCTTAAAATCCTGAGAATACACCCACTTTTATGAAATCAGTCCGCACTTAAATATAAATCAACCTTCATTGTTATCACTTTACCTTTATTTACTGAATTTGATTGAATGTATTTTGAAAATTTATTCCGGAGCTTAGTTTGATCACCTTCCCCTCGGACCGAGATGTTAGGAGCTACACATCTTGTGCTTGGATCTTCTTTTCAAATCCTGAGGATACTGTCGCTAATTTTATCCCGTTAGGTCGCTTGAGTTTAGCTCTTCAGAGAACAGTACATGAGTGCGAAATAAAGGTTTTCAGATGTGGGCTTGTTGAAGTTTGGAGATGAAATGCGCAGCGGGGGAGTCAACGGCGAGAGTACGGAGAGGAGAGGAAATAAGTCGCGGAAATTAGCGTGAGAGGCACAAGAGTTTGTGGAGGACGTGTCATGAGGTTTTGTGGATAAGGGGTGACGGAAGGAAGGAATTTTAGCGACTTTGAACGAGAAAAGTGGAGAATACGAATTTTGAACGGAATAATGATAGAGTGAAGTAACGAGGGGCTTTAAAAAATTTGTGAGAGAATCGTGCGGGTAGATGTACGAATTCGTTTCCACCCCAAACATTCAAGATATCCCGTCAGATCTCTTACTACGGGCATCAATTTTGTTTTTTTCCTCGCACAGGTTAACGGCTTGTGTTGTAGTTAATCCCGCCACACTTGTGTTGTGGCTGATTATATGCTAGTTGGTGGATGTATATATTATGCTAATTTAATTTGATTGCAAGTAATATTGTCGTGAAAATTAGAAATGATAGCAATCGTAACCTTTTCATGACAGCATATCCTCAACCTTCTCATCACATTCATTCAAACTCTGTTGGCGCCCTATCGCGATAGGATTGATCATTCTCTTTCTCAAATGATGCGAACAACATTGAATTTTATAGGTTCATTATATCTAAAAAATATGTTATAGCTCATCCTCGGATTATTGTACAGACAACATGGTAGAATCATTCACGCAATCTCAATATACGGAAAATGTTTTTTTTGTGGATTGTTGTAACTTTTGTTGACGAAACCCATACTAGTGCCATTGAAGTCCTTCAACACAAAAATAGTAATGGTATCATTTTTGTTTTGAATAACTCCACCAGTCTACCCTACTGTAACAAAAAAGGGTCTAAAAGGCTATAGTTATTATAAAATTATTCTACCGCACATGGTTGGTTAACAGGAAGCCTTTTGCCGATCACCCGCTGTCTATTCTCCAAACTTGTAGTCCCCTTTTCAATTCACGAAAGTCCCTCCCCCTTTCACCCTATCTAATAACCCTATTCTCTCCCTTCCCCTCCTGAGCTCACCCAACATTCTTTCCTCTAGCGCTCTTTCCAACATTCCCTCCCCGCTCAAAACTTATCCAAACCTTCTGTCTCCTCCGTATCTCATCTAGAATCTGCCTCTCCTCACCCACCATGTCCAGCACTTCGTCGTTCCTCCTCCTATCCGTCCACTTTTCCCTCTCCATTGCTCTCCATGCCCAAATCACGGAGGCTTAGTATTTTCTCGTCCTCCTTCCTAAGAGCCCATGTCTCCGCATCGTGAAGCGCTACACTCCAGAGTAGACTCTTCTCTAGCCTTCTCTATAAAATCTCTTACGTATCAATCCTCTTGTCAGCTCTTTCCTGTTTATGAAAGTCTCCTTTGCTAACGCAATTCCCTTACTGGTATCCTTCCTGCTGAAGCCATTTCCCTCCAACGAGCTTCCAATACTGTTAATAGGGTCTAGAAATTACATTTTAAACCATCCTTAGACATTTAAGAAGAAGACACTTTACTCCATTCCCTGTCTGTATGCCCAGTGAATTCGGTACCACAGGCAAGGGCGTACCCAGGATCAAAACTAGAGGGGGAGGGCGAGCCATGGTTGTTCAAGTTTTAGGCAAGATTTAAGCATAGAAAAGGAGAAAGAAATCAACATTTAAAGGAAACTGTAACAGCTCGTTATTAGTTTTTAAAGTTATTTGTTTGAAAAAAGTATTATTTTTCTTAAAGACATTTGAAATTTTTGCTTCTAGGGTGGGGGGGCAGCTGCCCCCTCCTGCCCCTCGCTGGGTACGCCTATGATCACAGGTGAAGGGGAGTGAAATTCAATGGGATATATCCCTATGCGAAAGTGAGTGGCGGATTCCTTTAATGTCGTGTGCTTGAGGCGTTGTCAGCGCTAAGAACGAGAATTGATGGCCGCCGTGATGATGAGGGAGTTTTGAGGGGAACTTCCCCAAGAAGGCCTCCTTCCCAGCCGGCGACTATCCCACGCAGAGAAAGGGAAGTTATAAAAGGAGTTAAAGAAACCAAGGGAGAAGGGAAGACCTAAAAAAGAAGGAAACGGTGGGGAGGGCCCGCCAAATCTCCGGCATTGATCCCGTCTCCTTAAGAGTCTCAGGGAATGATCTCCATCAAAGAAACAGTTTCCACAAATGGCATTCAATTGGTTCGATTCAACTTGGACTATAATGGTTTAATCCTAAAACGTCGTTACCGGACGGGTGCTCGAATGAGGCCGCTGAAATGGTAACCTCGGTGTAAAAGGTTTTCGTTGAAGGTCATTAAATACTTAGATGGGATCTTGCAATATACTGTGATTGCTATTACCCATCCTTGCTTTTTTTAAACTTGGTGGTAATGTGGCGATATTGATGTGAGCGGTTTTTGTGTGCTGAAATTTGACTACTGGACCTATTTGTTGTAATGTCCTCTAAGGAATGAATCCATTGCACTTCTTTGCTGAATTAAAAAAAACAACCTATTGGAATTGGCAGTGGTAACAAATGACACCTCTCTGTTTATAACCAATGCATTATAAAGTTCTTCGTAGTATGCTGACGGTTAGTGATCTTCCGGATGAAATCAAAGAAACTTGTAAAAATTCTTTATAATATTGAATTTGTATTGGTGAGGAAATGGATTCGTCCATATCATGCCCTCATATCCTTTGGTGTAGCTTTTAAGTTGCTATCCCCTCGTAGATAATTGCTAGACATCGGGAATTGCTCTCTTTCCACAAAACCATTGAACCTTTACCAACGGGTAAGGGGCAACATTAATAATTTATAAATCAACACAAATAGCAAATAATCAATGGCCCGAAATTTTATAAAAATGTCCATGATAAGTAACATTTTACTCGAATTATTATACTTTTCAACTTGTTCTACTACCAATTTTGTTTGGCATGAAGAATAATGTGCATGGCCAGTACCCGGAAAATCATAGGATTCGGAATTTATTTTGAATTAGTAAGGTGTAGTTTCTAGTGTAACTCGAAATTGCTGACTAAGTGGCGGTAAAATTTCGTACTTTTTGAAATTTTTAATGAATTAATTAAGGCTTTGAATGTTTAACACGTGCCTGAAGCCTTATTTTGGTCTATTCGTTCATCTGTTCGGGAAAAGCGATTTCGATTCGTTTAATATGGAGATGGAAGTTGATTAAGACTAGAAATACGCTATCTTCTCTTTTAAGCTACCCCATAGGTTTTTTTAGGCTGCTGATTTGAAACTTCTCAATCCTAAACTTGTGAATGGAAAATTAGAGCGACTGAATAGGGAACAAATTGAAAGTTCGATTGGAAATTTCACAACGAATGTCACATGAGGCGTTAGAGGCGTGAGGGACTTCGTGAAAAGAAACGGAAATGAAATCAGAATCTCCAGGTGAGTCACATGTATTTTTGCCATTCAAATTAATCTTTTGAACACTGCCGGCTAATTGAAGACGAAACTCGTGAAATAAAATCAGGATTTAATTTTGCAAAATTCTTCTTCTCTGACGTATTAAAAATTTGTATGTCATGCTGTCCTCCAATTTGTTCTCCAAAATCCAATACAATTTGTGCCATGCGCAAATTTCACGCAGCCCTAGACTCTACCTATTATCTCTTTAATGTACTAACTTAATTCTCTATCCCCGGAATAATTCAAAAGACGGCGAATATTCAAACGCAAGGAAGAAGTGAATATTATTTTGTTATTTGCGAAGCAAAATAAATGGCGGTTGAAGAAGCAATTAAGAAATTGTCAGTAGAATAGCCGAGGCGAAGAGAGAATTTTACTCAAAGAAATGTATGTGTATAGTGTGAAATTTAAGCATAGAAGGAAAAAGGAGAATCAGAACCGACGGGTAGAGTACGTTTATCTACGGAAGTGAGGTATGGAAGATGACAACAGCGGAGAAATAAGGGTAGAGGCCTTCAAAATACGGTGCTACATTTTAATGATGAAAATCTAATGCATCGACCGAGTGAGTATTGAGGAAGTCCTAAGAAGAGTAGGAAAGAAAAGCCGTAGGAAAACCGTAGTAGGAAGGCGGTAAAACTGACTCGGCCGTTTCTTGAGGCATGATGAAGACAATCGTCAAGAGACAAGTTGATGGTAAGAGGAGATGAGGAAGACTTCGAGCAAAATATTTGGAGCAAATAAAGAAGGTCGTGAAATTGAAAAAAAGTACGTGGGTGTGAAAAGATTGGCTGATTGGAGATTTGAGTGGGACACTGCGTCAAACCTATGTTAGGAATGTTGACCTGTGATGATGAAGGCGAAGCGTTGAACATTGTTCAAAATTCATACCATAAATGATGGATGACATTAGGTGTGTCGGAGGGTAAGAAAGTCATGCAATATAGGAGCCATTTAGGCTATTTTAGAAAAGCCTTCGAAAAAAAGATTATTTGAGGTGATTAGCCCGGAGTTTAGGCAAATACGACGAGCATTACAAAAGTAGCGTTCCAGGACTGTTTCCAAAATTGGGAACGCCATCGGGGTAAGTATGTGCACCGGGGAAAAGAGTACCGACCCATGTATCCCTAAGTAAAGACACATGCATTCGTTCAATTGTATTAGGCTCAACTATGTGGAAGTTAAAACTCGAAATACCTCTATGGTTCGAAACATGTCGTACAGACAAAATAAATTAGTGGAAATCGACGAAGTCTTCTTTTCATTTTCGATATTTTCGAAGACCCATACATTTAACTTCTAAATGCAGTACTTTTTTTAATGACTTCAATGTACGTATTTTTTCAACAGTCCTCGTTTGATGACCAATTTGAAAAATATTGCATATTAGAGGATTGGCGGACCACACAGAATCAAGGTATTAGTTAACGTTAGATCCTTTTTATTTGAAATGGGGAATAAATATAATAAAAATTTCTTTTAAGATATTGGTCACGAGAGAGGGAGAGAGAGAGAGACCGTACATTTGATAAAAACTCGCACGAATCAAAAAACCCTAATGGTTGGCATCCCGTGTTACATTTAAGTTTGAGTTGGCAATCCCGATGAATGGCTCGCCCTGGAGGAGCGGTGGGGAAAAGAGGCGGTGCGGGCGGTAAAAGTTGTTGCGAAGAAGTGCTCTTGGGTGAGCGGAGTGATTCATTAGGAGTTTGTGGCCGTGGGTTGGGATACGAGGGGGTGGGGCAGTGAGGGATTAAGAAGGAGAGTTGGGGTGGGGTGAGGAGAAGTCTGCAGGAAAGTTAAAAGAAGGAGAAATGGCGAGGGGAAATGATCAGGAGCCAGATTCATTAGGGATGGAAATAAGAAGGGACGAATGGGATGCTGGGAAATTTAGACGACGTCGGGAGTTGGGGGAGAGTTAGGTGCGTTTTAATTTAATGGCGGCCACTTATCCTTTGACGAGGATTAGCGGGGAGACGGAGGATTTTTATCAATCATCCCGTGCTCGGGGAAGTTGTGACGAAATCTGTTGGGAATATCACCGTGCTCAGGCGGGGAACATTTCTTCTGTAACTCTTCGGGGGTTGGAGATTGAGATTACTCCCACCCGTTTAATTATACTTGCGGGGCAGCAGAGTTTTTCATTCCGTCTGCTTTCCGTGTTAGAGCCAAGGGTGATTTACGACGAGCAAACCCAATCCACTCTGGAATCTTTGAGATTTTAGCATATCAGAGTCATGCATTCACCGTATGTGAGTAAAAATGTTGGTGGTTCCCGGCGATACTTTTCGGAATTTGATGAAAATTTGGAATGAATAACTTAAGCATTGTTTTTCCACATTTTTTTTATTAAAACACGACCATGGTTGCGATGTTTAATGTCATTTTCTGACCAGGAGTTATTCATTCAACATAAGTGATGTTTATAAGTTACAGAAACATTTTTCGTCAGTGGTGATAGTAATGGTTAATCAGCTTATTAAAACCACTTGTCTGTTTCCACACACTTTTATTTACACCGATCATGGTTTCGGCAACTTGTGCCATTATCAAGGTTTGCACACACTTTTATTTACACCGATTATGGTTTCGGCAACTTGTGCCATTATCAAGGTTTGCACAAGTTGCCGAAACCATGATCGGTGTAAATAAAAGTGTGTGGAAAGAGACAAGTGGTTTTAATAAGCTGAATATCAAAGATTTCCACCGTATCACGCCGGACACTGTAATGGCTAACGTCATCTTCTGACCAGAAGCTTAAGTAATTCATTCAAAACGTAAGTAATAATGTTTATGAGTTACAGAAACATTATTTTTCGTCTGTGACGATAATAACACATCCAATGTATGGAGCTTGGGTCATTTGTAAGAAAAAAATGTGTCCTCTGCGAACGCTTCCGAGTTTAGTCTTTCCATCATCAGGGAATTGGGCATCGAATGAGGGTCCAAGGGGACCCTTTTAAGGGTACAACACACCGGGGTCGGGACCCAGTAATTCAATTGATACGCCCGATCACCCGGGGAGGGGAATGGATGGGAAGGAAGACAGGAGGGAGGCGTCCGCGCCGCCGCGATTTATTGGGAAATATACATTCTTCTGGGTATCACATTTAGCAGTTAATTAAGATTACATTATCTGTTTACATACTCCTGAAATCATTGTTTGCATTGCCATGTTAGATAATCATTTACGTAATTAATTTCAATATTTATTTAGATAATTTTAATTAATCATCACTTTCATATCACCGTCATCTCATTCTACAATAAAGAAGTAGGTATAAGGAGAAGAATCTGAGGAAGTAGCTGTGTAAAAACATCAAACCATAACCCATTTTTTGGGACGCAGAGAATGGAAAATTTAAGCAGAAATACAAGAGAAACCTTAGAACATATCGAAGCCCTGAGGAAGGTTTTAAAATAAACCGAAACGTTGGCAAAAACTTTTTGCATTATATGACCTATACTCCAGGAATTTTTATCATAGATTAAAAGAGGTCAAGAACAGAGAAAAAATAAAATCTAATTATTTTAGATACCTCAATCATTGCGGACTATATCATGACTCCTGAGCCTTTATATCAGTCAGATACGTTTTTCTATGGTCATGGAGGCAATGTGCAACTTTTAGGTAGGCAATGCGTCCTTTTGTTTTTGCGCATGCGATATAACAGTGGTATAGTGTGGTATTTGGAGGAAGCGACCTAACGCTACGGGAATTTGCGCCATAGGGATGGATAGGGAAGTGAGGGTACCGAGAAACCTAGCTTCGGCATGAGCCACACATGAGTTACACATCTCTAGGAAAGGTACCCACCCAAAGGACCACGACTCAACGTCCCATCCGACGGACGGAGTACTGCATTCCCTCCACAAAGCACTCAACCTGGGATCTATGAAAAATCTCCGCCACTGCCGGGAATCGAACTCGAACCCATAGGGGTGGAAGTCAACATAGCACCTCCCACACACGACCACAACTTTGGTCACCACATCAACCCGATCCCTCGGATATGCCATCGTTTGTTCGATGTATGTCTCAGTGTGAGTAATTTGTTTTAATGGCAAATGGTGGGAAGGCAACTCGCCACGATGAAGAAAAGTTTTTGTGTTTCGGTGGATATTTAGGGATGGAATTGTTGTATATCTTGGTTTACTTATCATGCCAAGACATTTAGCCATTATTCTGAAAGATTAAGCAGTTAAAAAGTCTATTATGTCATCGTCACCACTGGTCAGCAATCCCAATATGGATTTTACGCAGCTCTACTTCCAATTATTTATCAGCTAATCTTTTCACAACTATGCATTTCTTCGGTTTCACATACTTCTTTACCTGTTCCATAATTTTATTCGAGGCCTTCTTTTTCCGTTTTTGCTATCCACTTGTCCCTTGACGAGTGTCTTTATCAGGCCATCATGCTTAAAGATATAGCCGATTCATTTGTTCCGCCTTCTTCTTAAGGTTATCAATGGGACACCAATTCTTCTTAGGACTTCTTCATTGCTTATTCGATCGATCCGTTTGATCGTCATTCTCTGTGGCACCACATTTGAAATGCATCTACCCTTGATTTCTCCATTGCCGTCATTGCCATATGACATCTTGCGTGCTTAGAGAAGCTTTCTCCGAATGTAAGTTCTGATAAATTGTTCCCTTACTTCTATACTTAACTTTCCAGATTTGAGTAGGCATTTCTTTTGGTGGAATGCTCTCTTTGCCTGGGCTTATACTGATAATTTCTGCTCCCCAAATAACAGAATTCATTCACCTCATCCAGTTTTTTTTTTACATAATTTTAATATTTGCTTTTACTTCTCTTCTGGTGCATACTAAAATCTTAGTTTTCTATGCGCACATTTTCAGCTGATATAGACCCCACCCATTTTCCCAAAACCTTCTTCTAATCCTTATGTGTCTCTAACATTATAGCTATGTCATTGGTAATTCGTTGAACATAATGTTGTAGTTCATCTGCTATCGCTGCCACTATCTTTCTCAATTGTGCCAGCTATTCGAGGAAAATTGAATTGTGCCGGGGAAGCATGCAATGGTCACGTGTTTTTGTTCATTCATTCCATTTGGAAAAATCAACCGCCCTCCCGCAAAATATTTCATAAAAGATTTCTTATCTAGAAAGAGTACCTGATGATGATTTTATGCCAAGCGAAACACGTGCTGTGAGCTGTTAATTAAAATTACTAATTAGTAAAATTAGTATCAAGCAGCACGATAACCTAGTTTATCAAATATTTTTTCCCTCATTCTCATGAACGCATCTAAATACGCCAGTGAAGCGTTTCAAATCTGTGAGAGGTAATCTGTTACTCCCTCCGGTCGCATGACAATGTCGCAAACTGTTATATGCATCCAAGTATCAAGTAATTAATAAATGGTTGGAGTATATGTCCACCTAATTTTTTTCGACTATGATTTTCCTCGTTACATTCGAAATCAGAGGATAGTGCAGCGTGAGCGAGGAAATGTTGTCTTTTTTAGGTGAATAATAATTCTTGATCCGAAATTGCATCATTTGTACAGATAACGCATAAGTAACCGCATCGTAATCATCATACGAATGCAATGTTTCCGTATTCGCTTTAAACCGGGCAATTGCTAATTAGTTAGGGTTTCGGTGATTCAATGACACATTTACCATGTTTGCCTGCTCAATATGTCGTATGGCAATATGAATTATTTTAATAAAAAAACTATTTGTTCAGTGGGAACATGATTTGAGATTGCGGGTTTGAAAATGGACCACTTATCTCGAAAATAGTTGACTTATAAATTGGCTTGACACTGCGCAGTCTAAAAAATTTTCAATGATTTATTGAAAATAATTGCGATTAATAAAAAAATCTGAATGCGATAGTGATGTTTGATTTATGATCTTCAGAATTTTTAGTAACGAACGGCCTTTGGATTCGGGGATAAATTTATCTATTTCTATGTTTTTCATCAAATCAATCATTTTGTGTGATTCATTATGCAACGATATACGCTTCTCTAATACATATTACTAATTGTAGAAAAAGATTGAAAAGTTTGTGATCCCATTCCGTTTTGATTATACATATTCAATGCAACTACTGTATTTATAGTAAATACTGTATTTATAATAAATACGCCTGAAATCTAGTATTCCTCGACTTGCTATTTTGTCAAGGATTTTCTATAATAGCTACGTAAATGGCGCACATTCTTAGTTAATTCGAATGAAATGTAATCAATATTTTAACCGTCGTGTTATAATGGTTGATTGAATGAAAGAATTCCCTAAAGTCGTACTCTTTAAGTGTGAAAGGGAATGGAATGGCTGTAGAAAACGAGTCGGCAGGAAGAATTTGTGATTAAAAATACGAAGGCTATATGTTTATGAAAAATGGAGAGAAAAAGAAAATTAGCACTAGGATTTTTCATTTTCTAAACGAATATCGCTAAATAGTGCGGCCGTAGAGAGTTCCTTGATTTAACTGCTTCGCGAACATAGAATGTTCGTTAATCGAAATAATATTTGTTCATGTGTATGGTTCTTCTATTCATCTAACATACGTATGATTGAAAAATATTAATGACAGGGGTTTTCAAAACGCAGAAATTGAATGATTGGTTACATTCATGGAATTTCATTTAAAAAAATTCAGATTAATTGCTCCGTCAGCTTAGTCACTTTCTCTCCTCCTCACCTATTTCCCTCACTCTTCAGCAGAAAGCACTGCTCTGCACGTGGATGAGCGATGATGGTTAAGTTCGATAAGCGTTAACGCTTCATTTCAGAGATCAATGCTCAGCATTTTGGGCGATATGTGTATTAATCAAAACATCACTGGAGTTATTGTAACTGCCAGTTTCAGGATATTTCTGCCGAATCATCTCCGAGACTCCTAACTTCTGAGTAAGCGATCTCAACTTCTACATTGCGATATGCTGCCTCGGTAGCAGACATGTGGTAGCGGCAATGAGTCATGTGCCATAGGTGGTAGAACTGGGAGAGCTTTTACTAAAACTTACTGAACAGACTCCCATTGTGGTGCCATTTTTATTTATTAAGTACATTTTGATTGCAGTGCAATTTACCCCAATAAATCGGCTGCTTAATCGGCATGCCGCTAATATGCATGCGTTGAAATGTTACGAAGAAGGTTGATTGAGGACTAAAATGATTTTTTTCTATCACTATCATCGTTGAGGAGAAATCTATGCTGGAATCTTTCAAAATGTAGTCTTAAAAATGATGAGGATCAAATGAATAGGTCATGTGAGTCATACGGGAGCTGTGTGGTACATCTTCATAAAAGCGATTAAACTCATGAGATGGAATAATAAAAACCAAAAATGTATATAAATTCACAGTATTTTTTCCACGCCATTCCTAATGGTAGGAGAAGGAGATAAGTCTTTTGATGACTTAACATATAGAGCGAGGCAATTTGATCGGCGTCATCATGAGAACCGATGGGCTGATGATAAATATCTTTGAAGGACAGAGGGGAAAAGTGGCGCAAGTAGCCCTCGAGATAAATAGTGCAGGTGATGAAAAATATAAAACAGAAAAAATTATATAGGTGAGATAAATATTAGCCAATAGAAGAATTGACCGAGGAGCTGCGTCAAATTAATATTAGGATTGGTGACTGTTGTGATTATGATCTATTATTTTTACTATAACAATGAAAAATAGCGAAGTATGAATATTCATATGAAATTTTGGGACAAGATAAATAATTATATATTCATCTTAGCCTCCACGCGTGGGAACGTGCTTTTTGTAGTTTAAATTGCGGTAAAGGAGACGATGAAAGAGGATTTGCGCCCTGCTTATGGTCAATAGACAGTGAGTCCACAAAATAAGTTTATAGCGATTAAAAATTGCACGATACATATTTGCGTCAGCATGGTGCAAATACGACGTAAATTGGATGTATTTAAACGGCTTTTTATAGCAATTAGCTGCAGAAAACTACAATTAATTCTTCAGCAGTGTTCTGTTTTTGTTCCATGTAAGTGGCTGCCCCAAATATCATGTGCTCCTGGTTGCAAGATTGTTGTGTTTATGTACTTATACGTTTACGTTAATATATAGCGTTGATTAACTTTAATGTATAACATTTCGGAATTTATGAAGTTCTTTTTATCTTTTATATTATAATACCATGAAAATGGCGTCAGTGTATGGAATTTGATAATGAAATTATTTCGACTTAGTACTCGATTGCGGTTTTATTTCATTTTTACGAATATCGTATTTTCTTAGAGTAGCAAAACCATCAGATTCTTTTGTTGTCGACTTGTTTGTATTTTTCCAGCCTTATATTATTTTAAGATCTCAGGTTTTATGATTTTTTTCAAGTAGTTTTGTAATGTTTTATATGGAATCTGACCCGGAAAATATTGCATGATAAGCACGTATTACACGAAGTCATGTATAACTTTTGATTAAGTAGATCTTCTATTTTGTAACTCAAGTACGTGCCATGTAAATGCAAATATGACTAATAGAATCAAATGGAATAATCGGAATCCTCTCTTTTCGTACGAATGATTTCGTTTCAAGGTGATTTTGTAACAAGGACACACATCGCAAATTATATAGGATATCAAACAGATAATACTGGACCGGTCAATTTGAAGCCAATTAACGAAACTCCTAAGAAATGACTTCATATGTTGCGCAGTGAATTAGCAAGTCATGTTAATTCGTGGCTATTGAATGTTTGAGAATATGTTGAGCTTCCTATATTCTTGTTGTAATGAAAAAAAACAATATCCAGGCGCAAGCGATGACTTATTTTCGGGCTTTCTGGTATTAAAGACAACCAAAAATATTTTTTTTTAGATTGTGCATGTTGTTGACGGTGGGAATTAATCTATATATGGTGTTTAAAATTTACAAGGATTTGAAGTGAAAAAGAGACGTTTATTTCTATGAAATGAATACCCCTCTCGGTCGAGTAGGGGAAAAGTACAGTGCTTACGAGTTATGGACTATGAAGGAAGAAAATATTATACATGTCTAAGTATGATCAGTACCGTAGCCAGGCTTTTGAAATGGGGATCGGAGATTTCGGGGATTTCGGGGTCCTTCCGGGGTATTTGGAAAACAACCGTGGGCAAAAGGAGGTCCGGGAAAATTTTGGGATTTTTGATGCTGAAAACGTGATTTTTAGGACTCAAATTATTATTTTTTTGTATTTTGCACTAGTATTTATTAAAAGTTATTTATCGAGGCCATGTTACTCGTTTTTGGCGCCTCTTTCAAAGGCTCAAGGTACCCGGAAACCCTCACTCCGTGGCAACGCTACTGATTATGAATCATTTCTGGGAATCTGTCTTTTAATGACAACTAATGGCAACTTAGAGGAAAGAAATATTTGTGACAATGCTTTTCTGTCGGCGAATTCCTGATCCATCTGTCCAATGCGTTATATTCAAGCATACTTGAGAACCAGAGCTTGGGGAAATGCCTGGTATGTCCACTGCTACAGAATATGATATCACTTTGTCAATAATGTGGTTAGTTTTGATTTATGAGCAAAAATTTAGACGAAGAGTCATTTAACTCGTAGAGTGGCCGAAAAAGTTTGTGTGATACGGAAATAAAAATGATGAAACAAACGACTTTTTCGAAATCATCGGCGGAACAGGCTTTAAACCAGCGTGGTAAACATTTATTTCATTTTGGAAGAAAAATATCTGTTCATTGTTAGATTTCTTTTCGAAAGTTAATTAATGTTAAAATTCAAGAACTTGGGGAAATCCCTGTATGTTCCAGCAAGAATTTTCATCTCTTCCAGTAAGGAGTAATTTTTTTGCCGATCAGTGTTTAGGGGATGAATGTGTATGAGATGTTATTTTTGTGTTATTTGTCAATTGATTAGAAAAGTTGGAAAATTGTCGTTAATTCAACGTTTTATTGCATTAATTA
Source organism: Ischnura elegans (assembly GCF_921293095.1). Taxonomy (NCBI): domain Eukaryota; kingdom Metazoa; phylum Arthropoda; class Insecta; order Odonata; family Coenagrionidae; genus Ischnura; species Ischnura elegans. The sequence goes on from NC_060248.1 coordinate 88,757,873, forward strand.
TCATTATACTGTTATTATAAATTAGGTTAATTCATAATTTCGTAAATAATTTACATATATTTATTTATTAAGCATTTACGAAATCAATATTCTAATTTTAGTCCAATTATTTCGTCTGAGCAACTTCAGGTTTAATATGTGTGTATCAAAGAGAGTTCATCATTCTAATTATGCTAGTTACCATTTACTCTTTCCCTTCGGCTACAGTTGCCGTATGGAACCATTATCTTCAAGCCACCCATATATCAAGGTGCACTCGGCGACTCAAAATATTCGTATGATGCACACCAGTCAGTGCTTATTTTGTGTTACTTTGTGAATCCGTACACATGTTGGCATAAGCTCGGCAATGTGACGGCTAACGAATTTATATGCTCTAGTTTTGTGGTTGCATTACCAAATAGCGCTATGATGTTGGGGTCTAAGTGCGGTTACTTCCAGCATTCGCTTCCACTGAGATTGTCCATGCCCGCACACAGTGTTCAAAGTGTTAATAACAGTATTATACTAGAATTTGAAGGTATAAAGACAGTAATGTGAATGGTCGTGAGTTGTGAGGCAGATGGCTGATTACTCAGCATGATGATGATCATGTACTTTTGATGGAAGATGTTTATTTATTTCCAGTAAAGTTGTTTTTCATTAGATTTTATTTCAAAAGCATTTCTCCTTGATGCGATGTGCATTAAATCTCACGAATTTGAGATACATTTATTCCAGGAATATACCAAGAATAATCACATCAGTGCTATCTATGGTGCTATTTATGCGTGTTTCTGAGTTTTAGCTGAGTTTATCACAGCAGTCTCAAAGACATTTCTATTCTAGTCTGACGATAAAAAAAAACATTTTTGATGGGATTCCCGTCGTAAAGCGGTATTTCTACTATATTCATGAAATCAGGGAACATCACTTTCATTAGACGAAAGACACTTCAGTACAAGTTGCACTCTTTGTTATGTCGCGTGGTAATTATTATTGAAGAAGCTTCATAGTTGTTTTGCTGCGTCAATGTTCTACATTATGGGTTAACTCTCATCAAGGCCGTAGCCAGAAAATATTTTCGGGGGGGGGTTTATGGAATAGTAGACACACATAAAATTATTTTTATAAGATAAATAAAATAGCGTATACGGTTAAATATATATATTTATTGTAAACCCTTAAAGGAAAGTATAAAAATATTATTATAAAATTGAATTTAGCCTTCTAGCTTTTTTTTTGCAGCGAACAAATCAATTAGCTCGTCGGTGTCGATGTAAATTCTGCGGTCCCTCAGGAGGCTCATAAGTCACTCACCTCTCTACTAATTTACAGCACTATTATTTCACGCACTGCACTACAACTACACACACTGCACCTACAAATTCGCTTTGATAATTATTGACTTGAGTCGCATTGGACTACTAGATGCCCCTCCCTGCGCCGCTATATAATATCGTCGTGTGAGCACCAAGCGAACATAAAATATCTATTTAATATTTTTCATTTCGGGGGGGATCAATCCCTCTTGATCCCTCCCCTGGCTACGGCCTTGACGCTCATAATATTGTCTCAATAAATTCAAATTTTAAAATGTTGAAGTTTTTCGAGGGAAAATACTTTTATTTCATTATTTTGAATTGATATGATTATATCAAGCGCATTGTAGACAAATAACTGGATGGCGCTGATATTATGGGTTCATTAACTTATCATGTGTTATTTTACTTAAAATAGAAGTTTTATGAATAATTTATGAAATGAAGCCTAATATTTTATACGTAATGAGGCGTTAGAATATCTTTTTTATCGTAAAATTCGTATGCAACTTGGAAGGAACTGGCTTATAAACTTTCGTTTTGTAGGACTTCAGAAAGATTTCCGTATGATTTTCAGCATGTTCCCAATCTTTTATTCTCACTTAATACTATTCTCACTCACCATTTTGTTCTACACTGTTTACTCCACTCCTTAGGCGTCCTTTTTCCAGCCGGGTTATCTCAAATTTCAAAATAGTTAGGTACACCCAGTGCCCGTAAATGTACACATTTGCCAGTCTTTCTTATTTAAGGAGATGGCCACACCCCAAAGTTTCAACCCTAAATCGTCCTCCTCGCTGGACAAATGGCATAACTTTCGGACAGTGCCCAACCCCGAGCTCCAAATGGGGGGACTTGTTTACCCCTGGAATGTTAACTTGAGAGGGTTCCATCTCGTCTTTTAATTAAAATATGCATGCAAGGAATGAGGCTGTTTTCTGTGGCCCCTCGAGGCAATAACGGGTGGCAACCTCTCACATCTAAAGCTGCAGTGAGGGAGGCGTATTAAACGCCTTAACCTTCAGTGTTCACGCCTGATTTAAAATGTGCGTCATCTATGAACCAGCCTCCTTTGTAACGAAATTCACTCAGATGGAAATGCATATTGCCGCCCGCCTCCCCAGATTAGCCGCATCTACCTATTACACGGGAGCATGCCTCAGCCCGTGGCGTAACGAGGGGGGATGTCCGGGGGGCCCGGAACCCCCTCTAAATATAAAAACACAATTAATTTACTTCATAAATGAAAAAAAAATATTGAAAAATCATGAATTTACAAAAGATTTCTGCGGCAAATGAAGTGTTCTCGATTATCAAAAGCAGGCCGGTAGCTAGGAATTAAGACTAAAAGGGTTTTTTAGGAGCAATAAATACTGGGTATGGAATACGGGAGGAGCGGGTGACCTCCCCCGTAAAATTTTTAACATAAATGGTTTCAAATGGTGAGTTTTACGGCTTTCTGAGGGATACTTAATAATTATTACACTATTCTTTAAGTAATATTTATCCTATTGAGTATGATGGATTGAATTTTCAAAGTTATCTAAGTTCTGGAGGGGGGCTTATCCCCAAAAACCCTCGCCCCTCGCTGCGCCACTGATCAGAGGGGTTAATGTTAGTGTAAAACCCTCTACTTAGTAGCCTGTTTTTAAAAACGTTTCCCTCCTCGTTTTGGACCCCCCCCCCTGAACGAAATTGCTGGCTACCCCACTGACCACGTGAAAATATGCACAAAAGCTTAACGAGGCAACGCACTAACCAGGAGCTTTAGTCAGCATAAAAATCCCAATTTCGGCATTATTATGGGAAATCAAAAATTTAAATACTTACCAATAGCTTAGTAATTAAAATCCTGATTCTTATCCCATTAAATTAGTACTGAGTTCATTGGGAGTAAAAGTGGTAATAGAAATAATCAGCATAAAAACTGCTATTTCTGTTGTCGTCCCATCAGACCCCTTGTATGATCTCGGAATTTCCCATTTCAACAATGGTCGCATGTATCCATAAAATCTCTACTACTGCCTTTCTATTTCCATTAAGTCAGGGAAATTGAGAAAAATAATTCAGACTGGAAATCAGGGACAAGACTTGTTACTAGAAATTGGGAAGTTGATGCGAACCCTACATAGTCTATTGTAACAGATGTCAATCGTAGTTATACCCTTATTAGTTATTTATCTTATTAGACGAAAGATACTCCGGCACAACTTTTTTTTCTTTCGCAGGATAATTGATCAAGTAGCTGCGTCAATTATTAAATTATTGTCACTGTCTGTTCTGTTAAGTAAATTTGATTAATATGAACTCTAAGCTCATCATTTTGAATGCAAAGTTATTGATATTATTAAAAATGCAGGCGGCACGAAAATGCGTAGGGGTTTGAATGATGCCTACCCCCTGGTCCACTGGATGACTTCCCCTCCTCTGCACCTCGTCCAGTCAGTGTCCATCTCTCCATTACTAATAGTAGGAAGGACGAAAATTTGTCACTCGAGCCGTGCTGCCCTCTATTGCAATCCGCTCCAACTTCGTACCCACCTACGGTACCCGCGGGAAGGGAGAAAACAAAATTGAGACAAAAAAGCAAGAAAATGTGTAGGTACCCCTCTCCATAACCTCTGACTGAGTTTTCCTCTCCCATCCCTGGGACGACGCCGCGTAGCTGGCGGACGGGGGATGTTCGCGGTTGACGAGCTGGGTGCGAGCGCTACCCGAGCCGAGACGGCGGCAATCGGAAGCTAGACGAGTCTTGGCGCGCGCCCGCGCAGTGGGATCGGAGTCAAACGAGGCGGGAGTGAGTGGGTGGGAGAGGAAGGGAGGGGGATGGTTTTTTGAAGCCGCCCCCTCCCTCTCTCTCTCCCCTCCCCGCCCCGCGAACCCTCCCGCGCAGTGCACGGCGGCAGGACCAGCGATGATCGGCAGTCGGGCCGAAGGGGTAGCCGTGGACTGGCGATTATTCGTGGACTCAGCCATTTCGTCGCGACTCGGGCTTGTGGTAGCATCTCTGGCGGTGTGCGACGCCAAGTAACAACCTTCTCGGGTATCTCCCCCACCCCTCCTGTTTGAGAGCGGATTACACCTGCAGCAAACAAACAGACTCGCCAGGGTTTGGCGACCTGCTCATCTCATCCACCCAGGTTGTAGTATCATCAACGTTCGTCTCTTCTTTTTCTCCTCTCGGAGAGGGACTATCGATCACTCATTTCACCCATTTTTCTCACTTATCGCATCCCCGTCATCATCATCTGTGTTCTGACTCAGTGAAGTGCTGCACAGACCCCTTCTGGAGTAGGAGAGGAGTAGCTTTTGCCGGTTGATTAGGGTAGTATAATTTTTCACACAAGTGTTGTAGGCAGCAGTGTGAGGACTTATCTACGTAAGCGAGGTTTGCTTTGGTCACGTGTGGTCCCGTTTTGGGGGGGTCACCGACTAGCTCCCCCCAATTAGTTCCCCGTCGCCGGAGGCGGGTAGGCTGCTCTTTTGACCTGTGACCTCTTGATCCTTTGCTTACTGTTCTGGAGGAAGGGTTGCTTAGCGGCTCGGCGGCTGGACACCGCATCGCTCGCGTTACGAAGAGGAGACCCAGTCTTTTTTTTCCTCCTTGAACCGGAGAATGTCTGACTTCAGAGCGGAGGCCAACTTTTGCGGCACCGGGATGATGGCGATGCCCGTGGGCGTCGTGCCCAACGCCGGCGGCGTCCGGAGCACGCCAACGGCCAACGGGGGAGGCGCGGCCGCCAACGCGTCTGTCCCCGGCGCGGCTCCGCGTCCCGGCGACGTCGTGGTGGGCGACCCGGCGTCCAAGGGAGGCGTCGTGGGCGCCAACCTGGCCAACAAGGCGGGCGGAGGCGCGGCGGCGGCCGGGGGAGTCATGGTGGTGACGGCCGTGCCCTCGCCGGCCGTGGGGCAGGGCGCTCGCGGCCTCAGGAACTGCACTGACCCGGGGGTCGCCGAAGCTCAGGGAGCTGGCGGTGGAGCCGGGGGCTACGTCCCGGCGGACGAGAGGAAGGGCATGGGAGCTATGGAAGGCGCCGTTGGAGCCAACTGCATCATTGAAGTCGAGGATCAAGGTCAGTTGCGACTGTCATCCGACTTCAATGAATTTCACATCCATCCATTATTTAGGCTTCACTTGGTGGAACCACATATCTATTGTTCGAAATAAACTCACTTTCTAATGTTCCATAAAACTTTATTTTCCGACTCAACAACTATGTGGTCGTTATCGTCTAAGTATTAATAGTAGTAATTAGTAGTTGAAACCCAGAGTCGGAATATTAATGTTTTGTAGAACTTTGCAAAGTAAGTGATTTTGCACTATAAATTTCAATCAGGACTCCCCAGTGGACCCCATTTGGTTAGTATCGTTGTGCATACTTTTTCGGCCTGTTTTTAATATGTTCTGCGTTATCGGTTTCATGATACCTTGAGATTTATTAGAAGTTGTAGTAATGAATAGTAGTTAAGAAATACGGTCAGTTGAACGAGTATCCTTGCATGGAATTTTTAAATCTCTTTTCATTCTCCGCTTAGGTTTAAACAGTCATTGTAACCTGATAGTAAAATTTAAGTAATATTCCACAGCGTATGTGGTCAGTACCTCTAAAATTTCTGTGAGGAGATCACATTTTTGCATATTAATTTGGGTCACAGTTAAGTTTCGAATTAGCGGAGGAATGCGACATTTTAATACCTAATGTGTACGGTATACAGTCTGCTTTCCTTTTAGGCATATAGCGTTCCACTCCCTCATGATTCAAGAAGGATCAAACACTTAGCCGCTGTCCATAATGTCAAATTGGAAACTCAAGGCTATGTCCAACCTATGCAGGCCATTACCTAGAGGATTATAATACATCTGATCCTAAATTAAGCTTATTATAAGTAACTAATTGACTACCAAGAAGATTTAAATAAAGCCATAATGGTTACTCATTGATGAAGTCGATCGAGTGTGGCCAGTGACATTGTATGGATTGCAAAGGAGTGTTATATTTTTAATTGGTCGCAATTCTACCCCATTAATTTTTCTACTATCAAACGATCAAGGTTTGCTCTTTATTGTGTTTCTTAACGTAGCCGCATGTATGACTGTATATCTTCGCTATTAACTGCGTATCATCTCCGTTTCCCTGGCTGATTGTAGCACATCATCTCTTATGTTATCCCTACCTGTGAGGACATTTGTAATGCCGACAGTTGTTGTGAATCAGTTGTACCTACCCTTTTACCTGTGTCGCCCAGCTTTGTGTAAGGCGTCGCAGGTATCGCCACAACCTCGTCCCGTGCACATTACCTCCTCGTGTCTTGTCGCCCGCTGTGCAAGAGTCCCTTCTCCTTTAATCCGCGACCGCCCCCGTTATTCAATCAACTGCGTTGTCTTCTTCGTGTCCGGGAAGCTCTTTCAGTGCTCTTACTCTTTTTCTTTTGCCCAGCCGTAGTTTTTTTTATCGGCTTCCTTGATAAACTGGAACACCGACAAGTAAACAATCACGTAGCTCACAGGGTAAACGCGAAGGAAAGGTTTTGTCAGCTATTTTCGTAGACCTATGCTCATCCTATGTGCTTATTCAATGTTCCATTTCACCCAAAGTTGTTCCGCATCTGCAAAATCGGGTCTCAAAGAGATGTGGGATAGAAGGAAGTGTAGTACGGCGGACGTCGAACTCTGCTTCTTCCCTCCCCTAGAAAGTAAATATTATTGCTTCAGGAAACTAGCGCCTGACTTCATCGCTAGGTATAATTATTTTTCTACTTTTTGCCAATGACTATGGGACGTAAACCAGACCTGTGCAGAGCGAGTGACTCGGTCCAACCCAATTACAATTAAAATTAAGCTCTGACCTGGAATCAGCGTCTTTGAGCCCGGGTTACTTTACGTAAATAAGAGTATGTTCGAAGTTCTTCGACCTTAGAAGTAAAATATTCCACCGATTTGCGTCGCTCACCCCACCAGATGCCTTATCCTCTACATCCGTCTCTTCTAAACTTACTCGGCTCCACCTTTTCCCTCGCCGCTGGCAGCTCCTTATCAATAGCCGCGCCGAAGACGCGTTCACCCACCGTACCAGTGAACCAATGTTCACCACAACTATTCATCTTCAACTTATTGGGCATATTTTTCTTTGTTGTGTGTGTAGTGTGTTGCTTGCGTTAGCAGAAACTTAAAATTAAACATGGAAAATATGATTTAGAACATTTTTTATCAAATGTATACGGTACATTTTTCAGAAATTAAATAATTTTATGTTAATTAATTAATGTTTTCATTTTGTTATAATTCTCTTTTTACTTGTATGTAGCAAATTTTATCATTTAATCTCTTTTGTACGATTCCGCAATAATTAATTATCCCGCAATCTAGGACTTCGCTGAAACCCCTTTATGTGCCAGTAGTTACTCATCTTTTCATCTCTCTGAACTTCGTCGCCGTGAATTCGCTCTTAAAGGCACTTTCCCTTCGGTGGCGAAGGAGGACATTCTTCACGAACTCTAAGAAATTCGCCACCCTGTAATTTCCGTAAAACGCATTTTTTAACTGCCCCTCCAAAATTCCTCCCCAATAAGGTATGAACAGTGTTTCCTGTTACCTACCTAATCCGCACTTGCCATATTATAAATGAACATTCCATTGACTTCTATAACTCTCTAAAATTAACTTCTTTGCCCAGTCTACGAGTATTTAGAAGGCCAAACGTCCCTGTCTAATTCATTGGACCAGTGCTTAATTACGGCCGGAAATTGCGTTGTGGCACCTCTTAGGGAACACAGGTTCATGTAAAAAATTTCAGTTTTTTTCATATTTGGTAAAATATGATTCTCATTGTAAATTTATAACAAATTTTAAGAAATCGGAAGTTTTAGAGGGGGGTTATATTTGAAAATCGTGTGGATTAAATGTGTAGGTATGCGTTCCGGTACCGAAAAGTTTAGTCATTAAGCACTGCATTGGACATACGGAAAAGCATCGCTACCTCCACTACAAGGGAGTTTGGTGTGGTGGCAATCACTTAAACTCCATCTGTACCAAGTCTAAAGGCGATCTTGCTAAGTGCGCCTTGAGCAGAGGTAGTCAGTCATCCGGCCAACTACCGTGGCTGTATGAAGCACAAGGAGACAAAGGCCTCGATGGCTGCTTCGCCGGGCCGCTCGCCAACCCACTAGCTTCTTCCATTCTTTCTCAGTGTCGGCTAATGCTGCCCACGAACTCATCACTTGTATAGGTTCATTCCACGTAAGTGTTCATTATAGTTCCTCAAAGATAAACAACATTTCACATTAGCTGAACTTTTGAGTCTTCACTTGACTCTTTCATAGTTTTCTTTCGTTTACCGCTCGCCGTCAACGGTGACAGTGAATGTTACAATACTTTTCACAGACCATTATGGATGCTTAAAACAAATTTCATTGCCTAAGTTAATCACTCGGCTATGAATATTTTCTGTTTTTCATATCATGTTTTCTTCCTGTTTCATCAAGCCCTGGTTGCTAATTAACAAATGAAAAAAATAAGAATAGAAAAAGGGAAAGAATAAGCCCGTTTGTGTACAAAGACTTGCAAAAATAGGAATAATAAATAGTAACAGAATAATATGACTTTTGAATTTTTTTGTACTTAAATTATCTGTTAAAATTTTTTGTCACGTTTTCTTATTCACGCAAACAGTGCACTAACAATTACATTGCAAACACATGCGCAAAATATATATTTTTCATTCTCTCGTCGATTGGCTGGTTGCGGTGAGTTTTGGACTCTCCGGTACAGCAGTGTATGGCACTTTCGGCGCGTTCAATGTATTCTTCGGGTTCAGATCAACTTGATGTTATCCTCTTTTAAAATGCTGGGACAATTCTTTTATGTATTTCATTTTGCCGGGTTCAAATCGAGATTCGAGAGCTGCCGATGCCTGGAGTATTAGTTTTTGGGCGTCTCCTTGATACATAATTTTCTTATTTTCGTGAGGTTTTGTCTTACGTTATATGTAGTAGAATTACTAGAGATATCATATTTCGAAGGTTTCGAGAGCTGTACAAAAAACCGAATATTCATTTCCCGTGGTCCAACATTATATTAAAATGACTCAGGATGTAAAACTTCTGGTACGCTAGTTTTTTTAGGTACTTTACTTGTATTAATGCGTTAATATGCCTTGAAATTTTAATTATTGAGTCGCATGGAGTTCATTTGAACGCTTGAAATGGCGATTTTTTACGAAGCGTGTGTCGTTTTTTTAATTCTAATTTCTGGGGGGTCTTAACGTAATGATATTCTTTCCTCAATAAGGAATAATTGCGAGAAAAAATCTCGGTATCAGCACTTCCGTTGAGTATGAAGGTACCTAGTCATTGCAAACCTAACGTGTTGGTTTAGGCACAGCAAGGTGAGGCGGAGTTAGTGGTATTGTGACATTCGAGGGAGTTGATAATCAAATTTGAAGCCCCGGTTCTCTCTCCCTCCCATGTAACGCAAAATTTTCATGAATGGATGTTCAGATAGAATGACGTTCAATGCTCCCAAGTAAGATTCATTTGTCTTTTAATGATATTTACACACTAATGGCTGGCTGAAGACTACATGACCAGCCGCACGTTTCTCGATCACTTAGTTGACGTCGGTGGATCACACCCAATCTAAATTAAGGTGTTCTTTCTAGAGACTTTACCAAAATGGGATTCCTCACTCTTTTGCCAAAAAAACGAGGTCAATTTAGTAGAAATCAGAAAAAAATATTTTGCTCTCTGGTCATTTGTTTTTCCTCTCTAATTCTAGGAAAGTATGACGCACTTTCTTTTCATTATTGAAAATTCGCTCACATTGCCCCAATGATGAGCAACTCACAGAGTGTGATAAAAAACTTCTGTTATGTCGTCAACAGCTGGTACCAAATTAGCTGGGTCTTATGTGTTAAAAACTGGAAACACGTACCTAAGCTTATGTCACGACTCCATATGCGTTATGGCTGTACGTGACCCCGATAAGAATTATAATCAGTTTATTACTTTAATCAGTCTTTTTGTCTTTACGTAATATATTTTTAATTTCGTATCTTCGGGGCACATGAGCCCTAAATCGGTCGCTGTAGCTACATGGTTAGCGTGGTTAAATCAACATTACCACTTTCAGTATATCCATAATCATAGATTCCTACTGCGTTCAAAGTTGAACTTCTTAAACTTCGGTATTTGATCTAATTATTTACAGGTTAACGCTTGTAGCCCTAAATAGCCCCCTGTTTCATCTCGGCTCGGCTATAAGTAGATCCAGCTGGTCCTAAATCTATTAATCAAGGTTCATACTGGTCAGGGAAGTCAGGTAAATCTAAGGGAAATAGCATTTGGGAGTGAAAGTCATGGAAATGACATTGAAATTAGGTTATGGTCAGGGGAAAGCTTTAGTGGCGCAGAAAAAGGACGGAAATTGTCGTAGAACGCGCACTTCGTTGAGGTAAGCGTTCTATTGCCGTCCTGGCTGGGTGGCGCTGGGTCGCTCCGACTTGGCACTACGTGACTCCATTTCTACCAGTTTCTCTTGAATTTATATTAACATATGCGTTGCTGCATTTTTCCACAAATTTCCTTGCGCGACTACTTTGTAGTGACTATTCTCACGTACGAGACGAGCGTAAAGGCCGTTTTGCACGGGGCACGGAATTGCGCAGGTTAGAACGGCATTATTTTTGGTTCGTTAGCAATACACAAATTCGTAACGATCTTCAACTAACTCCTACTTTAATGCTCTTAAAATCTGCTCTCACTAAATTCCAGCATTCTTTCGCAAAAACTAACAATAAATTATTATGCAACTTATGGGACTATGCCATTCCTAATACCTCTACTCACAGAACCCCTAAATGTGCCCTAATCCCTTCCCATATCCCTTTTCCCACTTAACCCTTGCAATGCCCGGATTGAAACTTCACAGCAAACTACAAGTATAGTATAGAAACCACCGCCACCGCAGAAACCCGGAGAAGACAGCCCATTGGCTGGGAGCTCCGGCCACCAGCATATAAGAAAATTCCGCGTTGCTTTGCGGCATTATTTTCTGAAATGGCGTGGAATTGCGCGAATGCATGAACGAAATTAGAAGAGGGGCTATTTTGCCATCTCACGTGTTCTCATTCTCGCATGTGCTCGAGCAATTCACCGCTTTACACGACGCAATTTTGACTGCGCCTTCGAACACACATAAGATTGTGCAAGTACGTGGCCCGTGTGAAGCGGCCTTAATATTTGTTAGTATTGTTTGTGGAGATAGGAAGTGAGAAGATCACCACGTTTATGAAATTAATTTATTATAGAGCTTATTGAGCAATGCCACTTGCTGTCTTAATCCATGACTTAGATACGTAAAGGTGCGTTTACACTGTGTAACATGTTATATGTAACAAGTTACTTGTAATAATTATTTTATATAACATTCGTTTTATAACAAGAGTCCAGGGAAGCCAAAAATGCGCATATAACATGTTACAGATTCAGTCCTAGCCCACACGTCAACTGGCTATCCCCACCATGCGCCTCACCTCTTTTTTGTAACATGTTACACATTTTCCCACTTCGTGCGGGAAATCAAAAAACTTGTTATGTAACGCGAATTTTTGTTTTGTAACGCAATGTTACATGTAACTTGTTACTCGTATTTGTAACTTTTTCGTAAAACATGTTATATGTAACTTGTTTATATAACATTTTACAGAGTGTAAACGCACCTTAAGCGTCCTATAATTACGTGAGGTGATTTTGCCGATTTCTGGACACTTCCTCCCCCTTTTGTGAGATATCGCGAGATTTGACTCCGTCTAATCTCACGTGAGATTGTTCGAAATGCGTGTTTTCAGGGTAAACATGTTAATATATGCTTCATTGCGTTGGATTAATAAAAAAACAATTTGATTGATATCAATTGTTATCTAAGATAAGTTAATATTAGTATTTCAGATTACTAAGATCATAGGTTAGAATGACATTTTACTTTTTTCTCGTGGAAAAAATTATGTGATACTTACCAGCACCACCTTCCCCCATTCCCCAACGTGAGATTGGGTGAGAATCGGCTGGACCCCCTACCCCCTAAACGCCTCACGTAATTAATGTTTGTCCGCTATACATAAACAAATCAGCAAGGTTTACTTGGCAACAATTCAGCAGATGATGGCACCATTTACGGTCGACACAAGTTCAACTCCGACGTGTTAACCCAGCTTCGTAACTTTTCGTACGAGTCAGAAACCTTTTTGGATCCCGCTTCTGCCAGATCGTAAACAAATAAGTCACCTAGATCCCTTCCTCGCGAGTATGTTTTCGCGCGGAGTCTCTTAAACGATTCATTCTGTGTGGCTGGCGATGATGCGATGCGAGGAGACGAGGCGGGTGTCGCGCCGAAGGGGAAGTCCTTGCCCCCCGCAAGTCTTATCGCGGCGGAGAATGCGAAGGAGGCTCGCGAACCCACGCGCCCAACCCCTCCAGAAGAGGGAAGTGCTCACTTAGAAAGAGAGAGAGAAATGAAAGAGGAAGAGAGAGAGAGAGCCTCTCCGGGGCTCGCGTTGTTCTTTCCTTTTTGCGACGCGAAAAGACTCCTCCATATCATGTATCCTAACAATATATCCACTGATTCATCCAGGAACTCTTCTAGGAAGTCTTTCGTACGTCTTAAATTCTTTTTATCATAGGTTATTAATTAGTAATGATATTGTTTTTCAATTTTAATGATAATTAGTAATGATGTTGTTTTTCATTTTTAATAATTAATTTAACATAATGTGCAAGAAAATTGAAAAAATACAAAATAAAATATGAAATGCACTGCAGCAATTTCAAGTGAAAATGAAAAATGACAAAAACCGAAAGAGAGTACCAAATTAATACCAATAAAAATTTTAAAAATTAATAATATATATTATAAAAATTGTTTTTATATCAACTTAAATATGATCTGCTGAAACGATTCTGAATTTTGTAAAAATTATTAGATTTAAGCTTCTTTTTCCCACAAACTTCACTTCACACCGACAAGGATACAAATGTGCTATTTGATTCATGTAATTTTTTACACTGGCTGGTTGTGGTGAGTTTTGGACTCACCGGAACAGCTTCCGGAGAAGCGCCCTCGGATTAACATAGCCAGATTAGATGAAAAGAGGCCGTGGACCAGAGGTCTTCAATATTCTTTAATGCAAGAGCCAAAAATCGATTTCACATCGTCCGGAGGGCCACAATGCTCCACGTCACTTTACCACCACATCAATAAATGTGAAAAAAACATATAATTACAAAGTGCAATAATCTTTATTAGTTAAAAAATTTAAATCAATCAATGCAATTTTTTAAATTGTTTTTTGTTTGACGAGTATGTCGATGTATATTCAATATTGTGTGGCGGGTTACAAAATTTTCTTTAGCCTCTAAGGATCGCAAGAAATTAGCCGGTGGGCCGCATGCGGCCCGGGGCCCGTGGGTTGAAGACCCTTGCCCCAGGCTATCCCACTTATGAGGCCATTTCACCTCCCATTTTTAAGCTTGTAAATTAATGATAGATATTAAATCGAAACTTGAAGCTTTTACGTGGTGGAAGGACTCCATATGAATAATGAAAAACACTTTGTTACTTCCACAAAATTCACAGATTTTCTATTTATTACCGGTTTCGGCTATTACACCATTTTCTAATACATAAAATATATGGTGGGGGCAGGTATATATGTAGTGGTTGTTGATGTGGGGGTGGGGGGGAAAGGTTTGGATTCAAGCTGGGATTGGTAATTCGTGGAAAAGAATAGGGGGGGACACAGTTTGTCAGGTGGGTTGTTTGGGGTGGGGGATTTGGGAGGGTGATGAGTTAATTATTAATAATGATAGATAATTTAATACGTATTGTGATTGCCACTCACGTATATGTTTTTATAATTGTGTAATTTTAAATTTGCTAACAATTTGAATGTAGGCCCCTCTTGATCTTGAAGCCGTAGGCTGAATCATAGTTAGTCTATAGGAAAAACCGGCCCTGGATGGATGGTCTAAAGAGTTTGAGTGAGATCGCGAACTACTCATTACGTTAGTTGTTATTCCATAATATGTCGACTGCATTTTAACCGCGCTGCCACCCATGAAGAGGGCCGTAAGTGAAAACATGTTTCGGTATGGGGAATTTGGAGGGTGTTCTCTACACTCGAGACCGTATCACACGAGCAATGCGGTGTGGGGTTCGAATCCCGTAGCTCCATAAGTTAATGCAATGTTTATCGATTATTTCGAGGAAAAATTGGCGAAAGGATTTTAGCATAGCCAATGTGTTTAGTGTCTGAGATTTTGCCTGCGAATCATTCACATAACTCAATTCTGCTTCGTTTAACTTCACCAATGCTCCGCTCTCTGTTTTCATGTGTTCATCACGGTTCAAAAAATAATGACCGCAAAATGAATATAAATGTTTCCCAAATGCCAAAAATTTGTTTTTTTGTATTAATTTGTTCGCTGGTTACTCCGGAATAGGGGGTGAATGATTTGCATTCGTGATTTAGTTACTTGAGCAAAAATGAGAATTATGCTGCGCTCGAAACCAGTTTGTCATTATAATAACCCTTTGTGTACCTAACATCCCTACCCAAATGGACAAATTAATTGATTAAATGCCATGCACTTCTGAAAAATGGCTTTGCGAGGTTTTAACAGCTTTCGAATGTAATTGACTGTTGTGGAATATTAATAGCATGCATCATCAATCAACCGTTGGATTAACCACACGTTCTTTTTGGAGTGATCGTGATTTATATGCAAATTATTTGGTAAAACAATCAACACGCTGATGCAAAGGAAGCGGATTTTCGACGTCGAAACGATTACCTTCGTGATTATCTTAACTCTGTCCAAAATTGAACGAGCCTATTTAAGTGCTATATTTAGCATGGTTTGAGTAAATTGTATACTATTGATTACGTTGATTCTATGGAGATAATTTTATTTAATTTTGATTACAACCTCTATAAATGTTCTTTATACGTTGTAAGTGTTGAAAAATATTTTCTTCTGGAAATGGTCACCGGTTATACGGAGGTTTGACCTCGAGTGTAGTAGTTGTAATATACTTTTGACATTGTTGTGCCCCCTTTGCTCTTATGTCCCTCGATTCTTTCCTTGTTACCGATTCCGTAACCGATTACGATTATTTCATCTTTGTATTCCCGGGTATCCGGCCCCGATTCGTATCTCGGCTTGGACTAGACCACGTCAATTGACGCGCACGACACTGAATGTGCTAAACTGCACAAAAAATTATGTGTTTCCCCAAAGTTTCAGGCCTTAACAATTGAAAATTATCTAAAAAAATATAGAAACACGTTTTTGTGTTTGAATATCACGAATATCATGGGCTGGATCCTAGACTGCAGCATTGCATAACGCCATTCAACATGCGAAAGGTGCATGGTTTCTCCTCGTGTCGGTTTAGAATGAAATGAGGAGGAGTTCCATAATGCTTCCATCCCATCCTGTTTATACGGTCCCTACCCTCTCCCCTGGCCCAGCTGTCGTGGACCCCCACGTCGCGTCTTCCTCCTCCTCCTCGGAGTGGAGCACCAGCAGATAAGCAGGCACCAGACGACCCCCTCCCTTCCTCCTTCCGCCTTCGCCTTGTGTGCGTCTGGCAAGCGTCGACGGCTCACCCTCTCAATATCAGAGGAGTGTGCCACGCGCCCACTGCCGGTTGATTCCGACGACACTCATAAAACCCACGAGGTCATCTTGTAATGCGGGAAATAAACCTAAATACCCCTCTTATGCCGTTGCCAACTCTTTTTATGTGCATTTCCCCCTCGCGAGATAAGCTTTAACGTCTCCCATATTACCGACTCCTTATTCTCGTGCTCCGTGTTGTTTAAATTTTTAACGTTTCCACTTACATTTTTTTGTCGAAGTACGGTGGATAGGGAATATTTTTTGGAAGACTTCTGGCTTTTTGGGTCAAGGGATGGCCATTTTAATTCATCGGGTCGTAATTTTCTTGGTTGAATCGAATGTTGAAAAAGAAATACTCATTGTGATAGCCTTAGAAATCAAGCATGTTTTAGTACGTGCTATTTCATGCCCCAATTTCCATCTTGATCATGAGTAGCAGCCCTCTTATAAGATTGCGCTATTTTTTTAAATGAAGGTGAACGATTTTAGTACACTTATTTTATATGGTACTTTTTTAGTGACCTTAGATGAAATTAATTTACTTACCAATTGTTTTCCTGCTGTGTTAGATGATTAAAATGCAGTAGATGTTCACCCAGTATATGCGCAAAATTGATTGCTAAGCGTTGATCTGAGATAGTTGTATATGCAGAGGTAGAGTTAGAGGCAGATGTAGGCGCTCAGATTGTAATTCCAATCCTAGCCGCGCTTCGCACATTCTCCTATGCCGTTTCTCTGAAATCTGGACACTCCTACTAACTTTAAAGTCCCCGAAGAGTTAGAAATATCGAACATCTACTTGTTAATGGAAGGGGGTGCCTAGAAGGAGTGACGAAGAAGTGAGAATTTCGTCATTGAATGACGAATCCGTGAAAAAAACCGATGCAGTTTTCGTGTAACTTATTCCGAAAAGCAATATTTATGGAGATTTAAGGAAAAATACCACTTTAAGAGTTTTTATATTTTGTTCTATTGTCTCCCATGATTTTTTCTTTAATGGTGCATGTTATCATTAATATTTTTGATTAGTCTGTTCCTTGGCCTTCATAATGTTGGACACCTTAAAATATAGTTTTTTTTCCTCTCGGAACCCAATTTTCTTCTCTTTATTGAACGCCCTTGGTAGCCGTGCGTGCCGTTGAAAATCTACTATTTTCTCGGTGATTCACGGTGTTGATGTGCGTCGCCCCTCGAGGAAACGGAAAAATACATCCTTGAACCTGATAGCGTTTGATTCATGTAAGTGGATGGTCATTCGTGTTTGAAATGCGTTCACGGTTTGTCAAGAGTATCGTGAAGGTTTTCAGTACATATTTTACTTCACATGAAGTTTACACAATCTTCTTATTTATTAGTTTTAATTTTTTTGCGCGCGCGTTCGTGCATTTTTTTTACTATCTTCATCTTTCGATCTAGTTCGAACTTAGGCTGCTGGGACTGAGAAACTGGAAGTAGTGTTTTTTCTTGCTCCTGATCCAGATTTACGGTACTGATGTTAGATTGGACGCATTTTCCCGTCCTGTGAGTTTAGCATGTAGATTAACAATGCATAATAATGAGAGAATTTCCAAATGCCTTTGATTTGATGCCAGTTACTATAAAAAACGTCTGCTGTCTCCATTCGCATCACTTTTCTATCTTGCCCTTGCTTAATAGGGAACATTTCATCACAACTTAAATACCCATTGACGGATTGACACACCTGCGGACGTACAGGTGTGAGTGCTGAGCGATTCCTGTCTATTCGCGTTGTCGGGTGTCCTTCTAGCGTTGAAAGAGTGTGGCATACGCATGACCTATTTTCACATTTTCCACTGTTCGGAATGTTGATTTGATACGCTTTTTTTGTCAAGAAGAATAGAATATATTCTCTGTTTCAACACTACTCGGTCACGATCTGTGCCAATTAATGCTTCCGATCACAAAGGATTTGAGGCCCATTGGACAAATATCTTCTCGGTATCTATTTGCCATCTCAACCTTTAGTAGTTGATCCTTGCTACCCAGTGGTCGACTTTGTGTGATTAACCGTTAGCTATCATATCCTACGTGTTAAAGTCATATTATAATTATGCGTAAATAACTATTCCTGTTTAGTTTTTTTCGGGCAGTAATTCTTCTCTTTTTGTCTTTTTAAAAGATTCTATTTCTCCTTTTTTATCTTAATCACCCACCACACTCGGTACATGAAACGTTTTTGTTGTGATGAAATATTTCTCGTAAGTGCACGCAACGGCTTTGACTCTTGTTTGATGTTCGAACTTTTTATTCAAAAGAATTTCGTGGCCTTGGCGTGTATATGATTTCTTTTTCGTTGAAAATTTCGAGGACTTACTTTATAGGGTGTCAGGTTCCTCATGCCTTTCGTTGTCCAATTTTAACGATAATCTCTCGCCTTTGAAGTGCATTGTTTAACCGGTAGTTTTGGAGCTTGTTGCTTTTTTATTGATGATGACTTTTTCAAGCATCTCACAAGTTTCAAGTTTCTCATCCTGTTCAATCTTGGCAAACACGGTTTTGAGGTATGCTTGTTAACGAATTTCATAGTAAATCATTGATAAGAGCCGTTATTCACTTCAAAACTTGTGAACATTTGTGTACTCTAGTTATTTGTATACACCCATAATTTGATGTAATGTAATAAATACAGTAATTGAGTCCCAGGAGGCTGCCTAAGTCTCTGTGGCTTCGTGTGTCAGTCGAGGCGAATTTTTGGGTAAGTTTGGTACGCTATCTCTAGTTCATATGAGCTTGTATTTATTTCTAGATCGACTCCTTAATTGATTGCCTTGGCTCCTTTGCCTTCTTACATTTTGACGTACTTCAGACGACGGAAAATACGTACTCTGACATTCGTTCATTTCCCAAATGGGACGGCCGAGTGCTTTTTGAAAAAAAATAAGAGCGTATATTAAGCTCCAGGAAGTACGCACTTCCCTACTTCCATTTGAATATTAACGATCGAGAAAAAAATCGGAGCCTTGATATTTCCTCGATCAATCTCCGCGTTGGGGAGAAGCTGTATTTTCTGAAGGAGCGGAGACTAGGTCACTTATTATTTATGTACAAAGCATACGGTGAAGAGAAAATTACCCGGTTAAAAATACGGATTTTTTTATAGAACATTACTGTGGATACCTAATGGTAGTATATATGGTCTCACGAAAAGAATTCTAGTATAGTTACCCATGGCGACGAAACGTTTTACCTTATTAAAAAGAAGGTTGTCATTAAGTCTTTAACGTGGATGCCAAATATCTTACCATAGGCTCTTGGTGTTAACTGATTGTGAGAGGATCCCGTGGCAAATGAGCAGCTGCCTTAATCTCCCCTGTCATTGGCGTTACTGATGATCAAGCTCTTCACGCCTAAGCCAATTTAACCCAGAATTCCGACTTTAACTTGCATATTGAGGGTGGCTAACGTTTGTTGATGGGATTTGAATGTAAATGGATCTGATGGATTTCGTCTCTTGTTAGTTAGCGAGCGCAATATATATTTGTGATGTGAGTTAGTGAGTGTCATAATCTTTTCAATAAGCCTTAATGTTTCACGGAGCGGGAATATAGACAGCATTTTGGTATTTATTATATGCGCCATTACCTCATTTACTTTGGTGAGAGGTCTAGTCTCACCCGAAAACAATTAAATAAAATGGCTACGTGACAATCCAAACTATTGGTGAAAATTTTTAATGAAATTTTTTTAGGAAAAAACTTTTTCTCTACGAAATTAAACTAGCATAGATGCAATAATTCAGTTCATAACACTGCCCGTGGACTTAATTGCATTTCTAGTATATGGCTTTGCAGTCGTATTAATCAATTATTAATATCTTCCTCTAAGAAGTAAGATTTAACCTTGTACGACTGTGATTGTGGAATTATGCTGCTGAGTTAGATCTTGTTTTATTTTTAGGTGGGCATAAATGATACATCCCTGTCCTGATCTTGGTAGTTAGGATTAAGATGGCCGACAGCCAGAAATACTCGCGTCCCAAGAATGTTCGAGTTGCATAATTAGGTTCCCTCTTGAGTCCCCCATGCGTTTAATTCTGGCTCTCCGCCTTATCCCCCCAATTATCTTTCCTTGAGCCATATGACCAAGCTTTCAGTTGAATTGCATCATTTCCATTCTTGTAATAAATGAGCTCGTGTCGTGCAATTAGAATGATGATGGTTTTCTGTTCTTTTAAGGCTGCATTAACTTCGAAGCCATATCTTTAACTTTTGCTAGATCCTGATGCTGCCAAACTTTTGCGTTATATTCATCTATGCTTGAGAATTCATTCAAATCTATATTTTTCGAGCTACGGTGCACACTAAATATGTTATTTTTTATCCATGGCGACATGGTTAGTTTTAATCGATGTTTTTAATTTGTGAGCGGAGAATATTTTCGTAAAAAAAAGCTTAAAGTGTATCCCTTTGAAAAGACAAGGGAAAAGAAATCATTATTAAATAAAAGGAATAATGTATGAGATTTTTGCGACTGACCCAAAGAATTCGGTGCTTTATTCGGAGCAATGAATGGAAATTAGGAATTACCATAATTTATTCGATACGATAATTCTGATTAGGTGGAGACTAGAATAGGAGGTTTCTTTTTGACGTAAAAAATTGGAAGAAAGTTTCCACGAATGAGCTCGAAAAATTATACGTTCTGATTATGCCGCCAACGTAAGTTGCTTATGTATTTAGTTTTCGTCCTTAAAAATGGCCTTACCATGTGATGTAGTAATGATGATGAGTATGACTTCTGTCCGTATTGTTCACTAACTGTGTGACCAATTCTTTGGCGTGCTAAAGTTTCATTTGGTAACACTCAGTTATTCAACCCGAAGTGTGGTTTGAATAAGTAAGATTACTCCTCGCTCCTGATTAGATAGATAGGTATTAATGCCTGGTCACACGGAACATTAACACGTACAAGTTAATGTACGTTGGCGTGAACGACTTTGGTGGATCGGAACGGAGCATGTACGAATGCATGAACCAAATCAGAACAGGATATATTTTCCGTTCATGTATTCGCACAAGTTGGGTGGTCACACGGTTCATTTTCGTGTTCATTCACGCGTTCATAAATTTAGACATTAACGCGTGCGTGTTAATGCATCGTGTAACCAGGCCTTTGTATTTGCTATAGGATTGTCCATTGGAGCATACGTCCATGCACACATAAGTTTGAGAAAATCTTGTAGGATTTTCAATGGGACGTTTAATATTGTTATTTATTGTTGATAACAAAATATTAAGATGAACATCTGGGAAAGTAGTATACTCATACAGATCCACTTTAAGTATAATGACAAAGTCATCAAATTTTATAATAAATAGCCCCGAGGACGATGGGAAGATGGACGAATGGGACCGAGTCGGACATCGAAACGTCGGCACTATGGAGTTCCTGACCCGGTGGCGATCCCAAGAACTCTTCACTAAATCGAAGAAAGAATTTGAACCCGAAACCTTTCGCTCCAATGCTTATCTTCTTACCAAAGAGGCTACCTCCCCTATTTTTTAATGTAGTTGAAAAATATACTTACAAGAGCTTTCATGTTGGTAACCAAAAGTGGTATCAAAAAACTAAGACCAATGTAGAAATCTGAACTTCAGTATTATTATGGGATGTGAAAAATACGGGACATTAAGTAACAACTGATAAATAGATTAAATTAAAATGCTTGTGATTCTCCTTCTTTGTTAGTACGAAATTAAATGGAAATAAAATTTCCAATACAAATAAACAACATAAAAATAAACGATACATACATACCACGTGATGCGGGACTTCGTGGCAATTTAATCTTGGACGCATGCGCAGAAGCCGATAATTTTCCTCGTTTATATTTACCCTGAGGTTGAACCATGTCGCAGTAATTCATTAAACTGTCTGCTTTGCCTTGTTAGTCATCCTACTCTTTCCGCTCCCTGGAAATTGATCTCTCGGAACGGAAAAAGGAACGTAGATATTTCGTTTTGTTCGATCAGTCTCCAGTCGGACGCAAAACTGACGCTGACGTATCTTCTTTTTTTTTCTCATTCCCCTCTCTAAACGAGTCGTAATTAATGGAATTGCGCGTTGTTTTGAATTCCGCCGCCTGTCGCTGTCGCGTTGGCTGGCGCTGCAAGGCCAAAAGGGGGCCGGTTGTTGGGAGAATGCTACTTCAACGGGCTGGGGGTCTGCACCAAAGGAAAAAGAGATGAGGTGGTACGAGAACAGGGTCCTCCCCCGCTCCCGTTAATTATTTTTTTGCATGGATACGGAAATTCATCGTGAGGGTAAGCATTGTAGCTGTGAAAGCTGCGACATTAATTAAATAATTTTATTTATAGCTATATAAAAAAATAATTTTGAAACGTTACTTTGGTGAAGAAGTAATTGATTACATTTGATTTTATTAAATAGTTACTTTTGTGTTAAAAGTTACTTTAAGGTGCGTTTATTAAGGATTCCTATGAGTCAAGTGCGATTAAGTAATCAATACTTCGCCTTCACTTGTATTACTGCGGCCAGAGCAAAGTTCACTAAACAGTAATGGAGGAAGCTAACATTTTTGCGTTTAAAAGCTAAAGTTAGCCCTTCTAGTAGTTGGTAGGTAAAAAATTGAACAATAAATTATTTTTTATTCGACAAAATTCGGCTTATTGGAAGTATTTTGTGTTCATTCATGTAACTTAGTACCGCTGTAAGCAAAACATTATCCAGGGGAGTTTTACCTGGTGAAAAGGTAGATATGGTGCGGGATTCAGTTGGTGGGGAACGCGTATAACTGTATTTCCCAAATATTTCGAGAGAATTTGGACTCTAAGAACCCTCCCGGTCGTTTGGGCGTTGGTACTTATCAGAATTTGTGTCAAAAAGCATCGTTGTGATTCTGAAGTTAGGATTTGAAAATTTTAATAGGTATCTAGTTATTTTTTTCAATCGTCATGCCAAAGTATGGTCAACGCCAAATCAAGGGAGTTTAGAGTTTAGGTAACAGAATAGCTCCCCCTCTCCGAAATTGTTTTTTTTCATGAATTACGATGAGCGGAGCAATCCAGCTAGAGTTTTCATGATTTGATAGGGGCATCGTTTTCTCTAGGTAGGGTCAATGCCAGTGCTGTAGTTGGGAAAAAATTAGGCGGTACTTAACAAACATTGACAACAGCTGAACATGTATTATGCATCCGGCCGCGATTGAAATGTAAAACTCCAACTCATATATTTGTTCCAAGTTGTGCCACGAGATAACTGAAGAAGTGAATAATCATTTCCGATTTTCCTTTCTGAAACTCATTTGACAATTTATATTAGGGCAATTTTTTTACAGATTTAAAAAGGTATAACTGAGAACTTCATGATTGACTTTGTGAAACCTCTCCATATTGGAAATAAAGGAGTCAAACTTTGTCAGGTTCACTATTATATTAATTTGGGCACGACCCGGGTTTCGTAACGTAAGATGTAACTACGTTACGAAACCTGGGTCGTGCCCATGTTAATATTATAGTCAACCTCACAAAGTTTTTCTCCTCTATTTCCTATTTAAAAAGGTAGTTTAACCGGTAAGCATATAGCGTTTTGTATAAATTAGGATTTTAGGGGCTTCGCCGCACCGGCCCCACTACAGCACTGGTCAGCGCCAAAAGCAAGAAGGTAGTGATGGGAGGTAGAGTAGGGGTAACAGACTAACTCCCTCCCCTCTCCGAAATTGTTTTTTTTTCCACGAATACGCGGTATTATCGCGAGGGCTCACATCAAAAGACCCCTCCCCATTCTGGACCCGTTCTGCTCCAAAGCCCTCGTGTGTGTGCTCTCTCCCACACACACCAGCACACGCAGAAGTCCTTCCGAATCCCCCTGTGGTGGTGGCGTGGACTGGGGAAAGAGCAAACGAACGGGGAGGGTCGGCTAGAGCTGAAGGGAGGAGGGCCCTTGATCGATGGAAGTGCCCCACTCCGGGCGCTGGGGGAGGAGAGTAGGCGGGAGGAGAGCCGCCGGTTGCCGGCATCGGTCCTCGCTCGCTCCCACGGACCGACACACACTAGGAACTCCCACGCTGGAATCTGCTCCAGCATTCAAAGGTGGTGTGCAATCTCCCCGTCCACCCATCTCCGTGAGCTGAAATCACCAGCAACGGTACTTGCACCATGCCTTAGGCCAGGGGTCTCCTAACTTTTCAATGTAAGGGCCAAATTATATATTTCCCACATATGTGCGAACGAATTTTTAAAAATCTGTGCCAGCGGTGGTAACCGGAAATGAAGAAATTAACCTAGCAAGAAAATTGAAATTTATCACGAATTTAGCTGATACTATACACTAGCACAGAGATCTCCAAACTTTTCAATACGAGGGCCTCATTGTATATTTTATACATTTATGTGTGCCGAAGGAATTGAAAAAAATCAGTGCCAGTAATTTAATTTCCTCAAAAATTAGAGCATGAACATGGAAAAATAAAAAAAAATCTTGCTGGAAAAAAACAGGGTGAACATGATAGATTCCTGCCTGTAGTTTTGTGCAACCAAATTAGTTTGACGTATGATATTGTCGTTTTGACTTCAGTACTGCATTAAAATCAGGTTCCATATTAATTGAGCCCATTGTAAGAATTGATTTCAAATGATCACCAGACACTAGTCGGCAGCCCCAGCTATGAATAATGCAGCGATGCCAGCCGTACGATAATTATTTTTTCAAGGCCAACTTACAGGGATTAGTTTGGCGAACCGGATGAAATTATGTGTCGGGTTGGATGTTACCCGCGGGCCATAGTTTGGGGACCCCTGTATTAGGCAGTATCATGTAGATTAAAAATTAAACTTCGTTGTATTTCACACAGATTTATTAAAAGAATCGACCGGTTTCAGCATTTCCAGGTCATTATCAAGAGGTGAAAAAATAGATGTACTGAAAGGGCGATATATAAAATTTTTAAGGTCTCAACGATTTTAGTTCAAAGTAACCTCGACAAAAACCCATTGATTTCAGCATCATGTGTGATTTTTATATCTAAGAAATTTCAATTTTATATCACTAACACCACTTTTCATATCCATCCCATAGGTGATGTAAAAGTTCTGTGATTTAAATATCACTTTTACATCACATTTAAATACAAGGATATCATGATGACCATCCGGCCTCGATGGCGGCGGGTTAAGTGCCTCGCCTGCCAAAGAAGAGATCGTGGGTTCGAGTCCCGCCTGGGTAGGTTGCTTTTTCTAGGGCATGGTTGTTCGTTCACTTATATTTGCTGAACACCCCGATGTTAAAAGGCCAATATGCACTGTATTTGGTGGTATGGGAATATATAAATGATAAAATTTAAAACGCTAATAGTAATGTCCACACTTCAATACCCAACTCCATTACCGACCATGGTTTCGACATTTTATGGTCGTTATCAAGGTGTCGAAACAAATACTATTGGCGTTTTACATTTTATCATGGATATATCTATTTTAACCACGTAAAGCCTTAAATTATTTCATACGATCACTTTGAATGTTAAAATTTGATGGCTATGCAAATGTAAAATTGGTTTCAACAAATAACCCTCTCTATAAAGATTTGATAGCATCGCTAATAGTGAAACAGTGAAATAAATGGAATATTACCTGGCAAAGTAATAGCCACTTGGAAAACATTAGCCAGCACTCGGAAGATAGAATAATAAAAGTTCCAGAGGTCATTGATTTATTCGCTATCTTTCTTTAGCGACGGCTTACAAGAACCAATATGAAGGCTAGGTTTTGACAGGTCATCATTATCTTTCATTCTAATAGTGCCGGTTACCCGCCAAAAACTTGATCCGTGTTCATAGTAAAAAATGTAAATCAAAACAATCAAGTATTTTTTTGTCCAATATAGCAGTCTCACTAAGTTCAATTTATTTATTTTTTACATGTTTGGTAATTTTACACCGTGTTGCCCTATTGGTATCACGAAAGTTCGAGTTTCACTAAAGTTCGAGTTTCACGAAAGTTCGAGTAGACTTTTCGCGGTTCATTACAGGGCGAAAATACATGGTAAGTTTTAAGATTTGTCGGTAAACAAATGAAAGTAAAAATTGTAATTCTGAGAGAGAGGAAGAAATAAAATGTTCAGTTTTATTATAGTATCAGTTTTTCATTTGCCTTGAATTCCTCAATTTATTCCGAAATTCAGTGCCGATTCATTGAAATCTCCTTTTGTTCATTGCTGCGAATTGATTCTGATATTCACGGCCAGTAGACATGTTTTCGCCAATCACTTCCTTTCAGGCGCATCTCGCAGTCGTTGGCAACAACAATGTGAGCATTTCGCTCCGGCTAACAAAGCGAGATTGTTGGGGTTTAGAGTGGGCTGAATCATGAGCGATTTATGCGCCAAAATTACCGTGGGGTTCGATGCCTCTACTCGTATCTCATGACAATCACGACACCCGGCGTCATTGTGTCCAGTCGCTGGGAAAAAAAGATAATTCACAATGGTGCTCGTTATGACCTTGTGGCTTATGCATTGAGTTAAATGCGATTACGGTAGGGGCTACTGAAGTATCTCTTGCATGGCGTGTGCTCACTGCTAAATTAGAAATTAGCGTCATGTCATATCGCAGGAACGTCTGACATTTTGACATCAGTTTATTTCAATTCGGTCGGTGTTAATGTTAGGCGATCGGAAGATTTAAAGAAATATCATAGTTCAGGCAGTGTAACTCAATTATATTCACCTGCAATTTCAAATGAGGACTCTAGAAGCCAAGGGGTGAAAGCTCAATTTTTATAATTTAGGATATATATAAGTGCAGATAATGGTTGGTGGTGTAGGTACACAATATTGCTGTAACAAAAGGATTAAAGTAAATCATTGAATCTACCCATATAATTATCAGTGATTCAATTCACTTGTATCCCTTTGTACCAACAATATTGTGTATCCCACCAACCATTAAATGCACTTGCCTCCGAAATTATAAAAATTATTCTTGTACCCCTTAGCTTTTAGGGTCCTCAAATTCTCAAGGCAGAAGCAAAATCTTCTACCCACTTGACTTATATTGCAATATTTTTTATTCATTCCAGTAATTATTGTCTAGGTATTATCGGAAAATAATATGGGCAAATAATGGACCATAAGGGGACTCATTCAGAATTACTCCTTCACTCCCTCTGTATAGCTCGTATTTTGGCTTTTTCGGTTAAGTACATAATTCTCGTTTAAAACATAAGCTACCATTTTGAAGTTTACAGGATGCGTGGTGTGCCCATGTCAACTTGCCTGTTTTTAACTAAAAAAATCATTTTAAGAAAAGGCAGAGGTAAAACTTTCTAATTTGAGTCATGAAAAATGTTTAATAGGATTTTTTAAATACTTATTAACAATACTGTTGATTTCTAGATGATCATTTCAGATTAAATGGGCGATATGAATGGTAAAGCGCCGGTCAAGCTGGAGTTATGCGTGTATTTGTTGGCTCTCGTTATTTTTGCCCATTCACCTGAAATTATCGTCAATAGGAGTATTAGTTATTTATATAGATATGTCGTGCATTTATTATTTTTTCAATGTGGCCGAGCCATTACGAGAATGCAACGGCAAAGCCTAGTATTTTTGGATGATCTTAGGTGTTCCTGGCATATCTGGTGCAGAGAAGTTTATCGGGTTTTCCACCGTATTAATGTTCTCCATGTCTCCCGACGTCTAGAGCAGCGGCTTGCTGCTCATCCTCAGGGGATCTTGTGAATGCCGTTTCTTAGTTCAGTTCAGTTTCAGTTCAGCATGTTTATTCACAAGCAAAAACAGTTACGTAGAATTTTGAATAACAACATAACAATAACGAAGCTCGTGAAGCTGTTATAGGCTTGCGCCTCTTCTTTCATTATTGGTCTCCTAGTATTGTTCTCATCCCATAACTTTATCATTCGGTAATGTTGGCTACCTACGCTGGAGCGATTTAAGGAAAAGGAAAATAAAATGGCCCCAAAGTAGGTAGGTTGTTAGATCTGGCCTTATTATTCCAAGATACAACTTTATTTCCGCACTCCGCATTTGGAGAGAAGTGGGGAATGTCAAGAGAAAGGAGAAAGCATTGCTGGCCCGCACACGAAATACGACCGTTGCCGATGCCAACTTTCCGTCGGTACGAACCGAGTGGGTTTCCTCCCGTGTAGGTGCGTTTATGCGTCGATAGGTGGTCGGGAGTTTCGTAAGTTGGAAACTCCCTTGGCAATGGAAGGGAGGTTGGACGGCAGCAAGAAATATATCGCTCAGGGCCAGGTGGGCCGGGGAAATATTAAATGCCGCAGAATAATCATTGAACCTCTTTGTTCTGAAATTACCATTCTATCCCTCTCTTCCGTTCGTTTACTTGCTTTGCTTTTTCGTCATGTCTATCAACCGATTATCTTATTTATTCCGCGTGGAAAGTGCGAATAGCAGGCATTTATCGTCAAATCCGAGATCTTTCCCGTTGCGAGTTGGCCCATTCGAACGAAAACATTTGTCCCCTGAAAAGTTGTTATTTGTCCTCGTAAGCCATTCGGAATGAAAAATATTTTTTTAATCTGGGAAATCAAATCCATTTTTCAGAATATTTGCGATAACTTGTGTTTCAAATAGTTTTTTTAGCCGAGAAAATGGCGTATTACTGGAAAAATGAACGGTTAAAGATGACTCAGAGGCGATGTACGGAATAATTTAATCCCAGGTTTTGAACTATTTTGTATTTACCTTTCTACTCGATCCTGAAAAATTAATTTTTCCTCGTATTTCGATGATGAGTCTAGTCTTCGGGAATTCAATACTGTTCCTAAGCTCTATGGCGCTTCTGAGCTTTTGACCTGTTCTCTATTTATTTATGAATTAACTCCATTTATTAATGTTTTACCATTTCTTGCACACGCTGGCATTGTTGATTCGTTAGAGATACATTTTTCGCAGTTTCTCAGAATAAGTTATCTCGTTACTATTGGATTTGATTAGTCCTTACCATTGATTTTTCATGCAATAGAATTCCTGAAGTCTCGGTTATGGTGGTATCGAAAAAAATGTCTAGGGAAGGTATGCAACTCATCATTTGAAACGGAGAGGAGACTAAATTTTACGGAAATGATGAAATGTATTTTTTTGTGAATGAGAGCGTGTAAATATATTCAAAAATTTCAATATTTGATCTTTGTTCACATGTTTAAAATTATCGTAGGTCACTATTTTTATTACCTCCGCGTACCAATATACTTTTGGGGCTGGCAGCCTTATTAGAGTAAAATTGGGTTTTATTGTACCTACCTTAGCGATCAGGGACGCCGACTTACAAAAAATATTGGGGGGCCCAAACCGGGGATCTTGCCCCGGGAAATTTTATAAGTAGTGAGTTTTAATTTTTTTTTAGCATTTTAGAAGAGTTATATGATCAACATTAGAACCTTGATAACTCGAATCTCGATATATGGACACTCAAGGCAAAATCGACAAGCCTGACACATTTTTTCCTCACACCCTTCACGAATTTTTGAGGGGGCTCGGGCCCCCTCAGGCCCCATGGAGTCGGCGCCACTGTTAGCGATTGACTTAGAACTCTTCATCCTAGTGTAGGGAACTCTAAATCCTAAAACTGAAATTAGTAAAAATCATTGGAATCTTAGCACTGGTTATAATTGGTAGTTGCTCCATGTTACTAAACCGAACGTTTGAATGAGGACTTCAAATGGCAGACCGGAGACCATAAATCGCTTCGAAGATGACCGCTCCACACTGATTTTAGAATTGGGCGTAGAGAATAGGGCCATCTATATTCCGCTTTTAAAAATAATACGAATCAAAAGGCAGGGGATCGTTTCGGATTTCATCGCGCTACATCCTCGATGGTGATGGGCCAAGTGCAGGCGTTGAAGTTTTGGGAGCGATCCGTGCCAAGTTTATATAAGTAGATAGCAGTGAACTGCACTCCCTTTGAACTCGTCTTCTTTGCTCTTTCGGAAGGATTAATCGCCTCCATTTCCGCACCGGGTGGTTGTGCATGTCGTAAAGTTGGTCAACGACGCCCCACTGCAATTCCGGCTGTCGTCACCTGCATTTCCCATAAGTACCCAAAGAAATAGAGTTTGTCATTTGGTGTGCACTTAGTATTTAGCTCGTGAGTAAACAAACGATTTGTTAAAACATCGTGGGACGTTCTTGAAAATTTGCCAGATTTGGAATTCCCGGGGCCTTTTTTGATCACATTTGTTGTTGTTAATAACGATACAATTTTCCATCATTCCTAACGTCCTATATTCTTAAAACTTATGTTGTATAGGAGTTGGGTGTAGTACTTGTTTGGAGCTTATTTTTTACTTACTCAGACTCTCTTAGAAGTTGCGGTTATTACCAGTCTACGAATTTCATAGGCTGTGTTGTATAATGGCGCAATCTCATGACTTAAATTCTAGCTTTGTATAATTTTCAATAAGCTGTCATTGCCATTCTTAGGTAATTTCTGTTATTTCCTGAATCATTAAAGTAAAACAAGGTATAAAATTGGCGTTAGTTGGCATA
Organism: Ischnura elegans; assembly: GCF_921293095.1. Taxonomy (NCBI): domain Eukaryota; kingdom Metazoa; phylum Arthropoda; class Insecta; order Odonata; family Coenagrionidae; genus Ischnura; species Ischnura elegans. The sequence continues at coordinate 88,788,361 of NC_060248.1, forward strand.
GAACCTCAGATGTCAGTGATAGAAATGCTTTGGATTTTCAAAATTGGCATTATTTGGAGGGTATTTAGCCGTTCGAGTATCCTAGATTAGCAGTGTTGACTGCTTTAAACTATTCATGCATGCAGGGGGGGTATTCTATGATTTACAGCATATACGTCTAATTCAAGGGTGTAGACCCAGGTCAGTATTTGACTGTAATTCAAATTTGAAAATATGCGCTTAATATTTTATCTGGTGTAAATACTTTAAAATGTAGTACCGAGGTCCACTCAATAAACCCTTGGAATTTAGAGATGAAACTTAAGTTTTAACACTTTGAGCTCAAATGGCGCAACATTACGTTTTCGCGAAATTTCGTATAATTGCGAGCAACGTAATATTACGTCTGTTTGAATTTGATCGTCTTTTATATTGCCTCCGTATTATCATAGCAGTAGATCTGCCTAAAATAGCTCTTTTGACGAGTTAGTACATAGAAAATACACTAAATGGTAGTCTTAGATGTGGCAGTTCTTATTTCAGCTTTCTATGTACTGTAGTAAAATTACTAAAAACTTATACAATTCGGGAAAAATGCCTAGAAACGGAATAACGTATTGGATATAAAGAGGTGTTAACGTATTGTATATAACACTAACGCTGTTAAAACAACAATTCGTCGCGAAAAAAAAGACAAAATTCGATCGTTCGAGCAAGAGTGCTGCGTCTTCTTCAAGCAATCCATCGCCTCGCGTGACCCTGGATGAGGTGAGGGAAGATTTTGGGGGATGAGGGGGTAAGGTTTGCTATAGTTCTCATGCGGCGGAAAGAGTTCTTGGGAAGAAAAAGGACGAAGGAGCAAATAGAGACGACTTTGGTGGGGCGGTGGGAGTGACCTGGGGGTGTGGGTCGAATGGGGCGGGCGATTTGCCGAGAGGGTGTCCGTTTAATGCGGTCTCGTGTGAGCCTCAGGCGCAGTAAACTATTACCGGGAGAGTGAGGGAGGGTGGTGGGTGTAGTTGTTGGGGGTGCCGTATCGTCAGAGGGCGGGGGGGGGGGGGTCGGTGCCGAATCAGGATTGGATTGGGGCCGAGGGTTTGATAGGCGCATGGACGCGGAGGAAGGGGTGAAATTTAATTGACGGGATAGTCGGGAGACTGGTCGCGAGTATTCTGCTATGGAAGAGGGGCTGGGATAACCACGCTCGGACTAGGGGAGCCCGTCTCCTGATGTTCCGGTGCGGCTTGCCCTGAGGAGAACCAAGGTATGCATAGTTATCTCCAATGGGGATGGTATTAGGAAGTCATCGGGCCGAAAGTATTCACTGATTACAATCCTAGCCCTTCACCTTATCTTTCGGTCTTCAGTCATACCAGTTAACTATGCAAAAACTTGCGTAGCCTCTCCTCTGTGTGAATAGGGTCGGTATAGTGATTTCATTATCCCTAAAAAAAAGTGATTAATTATTTCGGCTTCAAGGTTTTGAAAATTCATGTCTAATTTCGTAAGAATTTTTTTTCCAAAATTTCAATTTTTTTTAGGAGCAGACGAACCGTTTCTCGCTGAGATAGCATGATCATGAACACTGTAAGATAAAAATGGGCGTTTACTGAATGAAAACTTAGAATGAAAATGTATACAAAGTTTAATTTCAATAGAATAATAGTTGGTACTTTGTGCTAAGACGGTGGGAATACAGAAAATTTGTAGCAGTAATTTTTCTTCATATTTCCATCCTCTTATCTAGTAGTGCCCTGAAGTTAAAAAATATTTATCTTTCCTAAATGTTAATTATTAATTTTTGTAGTACTCACTACGAGTAACTAAGACTAAATATGATGCTCATTATTGAAAATTAGAGATATACTTCAGTGAAAGATAGATACAGGGATCACCACTCGAATGTGTTCAGTCATTTGTATAGAAGTGATTATCTAAAACTTAAACCCTTATTGTTCACAAGTCATCAGAGCTCCACGATTTGCTACTCGCTAGATCATAATTACATCAAACACATTGCTAGTTTCATGGCGTAGGCGTAGGTTACTGCACTAAGTGTTATGCTATTGTGAAGATCCTTCTGATAATCGGATAAAATTCGCACAATGAAGGTATTATAAGCGTCGAAATTCTGGTCGTCTCCACAAATTCTCTGTTTAGTTTTTGAATCGATATAACGATTCCCGTAATGAGTTTTTTCTACGAAGTTATCCGAAGACAGTACTTAATAACCTACTTTTCTTAGTCATATCTGCTCAGTTAATTGATAAAATTTCGCAGAAATATTAAACTAGGTCAAGTATTGTTACCAGTTTTTATTGTATGTATTTATTCCCTTAGATTTAAATGTTGGTAATTGCAACGGGATAGTCATAGTAGTTGTTTTTAAGTACCATCATTTGTATAAGAGACCAGGGTGACTGGTATCTTTTGTTTGCATGGTAGCTGTTCAAAAACAAGTTATTTTTACTCTGCCTTCGAATATACCCTTTGAGAAACTTAGGTAGTTTAGAAAGTATTGGTTTCTCGGGGCTCAGCGATTTTAGTCCAAATCAGTTATCAAGTGTTTGACCCAGTTTTTCTATCTCAAAGTAGTTCCATTTCTTTTTGCGGAATGGTGTCTCAAAACTTCTGCACTACCTTAATTAGGTATTATACAAGAAAAATGGGGAATGCTTACCTACTTAAATACAACGAATAGATTGGTTTTATTTATAAATAGTTGACGTACTGGTCATTTTATATCGGTTGTAAAAATTAGAATTTTAGAATATTCTCTTCTTTCATGCCCATACCACGTACGGCAATGTCATGGTCATATCGTTTGAGCACTCAAAATTAGTGATTCAACTATGCGATCGGTCAGATATTTTTCTCTGTAGGCCGTGCCATCCATGAGTGTTGACGGGAAAGACTTATGAAATTTAAATACCCTACTTTCGTTATTTCATGACTTAACCTATATCTTCACTTAAGACAGTACATAGTGACAGTGTGCTGTTGTACAAATGAAAACGCTTTATTTGAATATATTGAATTTTAATGTAGATACGAGCGTGCTGCGCCCGACCTAGCGGGCTTCCCCCGCTCTTTTCAATGCAGGTCCACAGAGGGATAGGCGGGTTTCTAATTATAAAATGTAGAAAAAAAGGCAGGGTCTTATGTAAAAATTTAATTGGAATGTTCATGTACAAATTGAGGTCAGAGGACCTCTTTAAACACAACATTGAAAGTAATTACACTATCCTCTGTTAAACGCACATGATGACTCATACTTACGTATCAACAGGAGACTTGAATGTGAAATTAGCCGCATTTTGATAAAAGTTATTTAAAGAATGCGAGATATTGTTGCAAATAAACAAATGTATCACTTTGTGCGCCGTTAACGTAAGGAATACTGACAGTTTATTTTGTTTTTTTTTATTATTTAAAAACCAATTTTAGGAAACAATAGCAATATTTAGGAAGTAAGATATGCCGTCGCATGTTCTCTGATAAATTTTGTGCATTTTGGTACATCATTTGTAGAGTTTAGTTGCGTATAAGTTGAGAAAAAGGTGTCTTTACAGTAGAAATAATATAGAAGATTGAACATAGGCTGATGGTGAATATTAATTGAAAAAGTGAGAAAATTAGATCAATATTTTCGGCTCAGGCCTTTTAAATGCTTATGAATAGGCTTATATTTTCTAGTAAATATGGTGAAATACTTTTAGGAATGTTACACTTGGTCATCAATATTGCAAATGAAATGCACGTTATGCCTTTATGATTTGCATGGGAAAATGAAAAATCAAACTCTTTTTCGTCTCTTTATCGACCGTCGCTTTAAAAAGCAAGCAAGACGACTGACGGGCAGTTGAATTAGTGGACGGCTTGCGATCTGCAACGTTCCGCTTTAGTGAACCGGGTGGTGGTCGTCAGTAGCTGCGATATGAGCCACGCTCGGATGGCCATATGAGCGCCATACTTGTGAGCCACGTTTTAAGCCCATCGTGACGCTATAGCTACCTGCGCTCAGACGCCATTTTGGAATGGTGTTCAAAACGGAATGGCCTGTGAGCGCAATCAACGCGCGTTTTGTGACTGCGACCAGCAGTATTAAGATAAAAGATATTAAAGTAAAGTAATATTAAAGTAAAGTAATATTAACAGTAAAGAGATATTTTTTTACAAAAGAAATCTTTTCGAAATATTTTCGTATTTTTTAAGTTATCCCAAATTTCGTTTTTTTGTCTCCGCGTAACCTCTGATCTATCTTCGGAATCTATCTTTGGAATCATAAATGATGGAAAACTTTGCTATGATTGGTTCTATTTCATTGGCATTTAATCTGGACATTATTACGTTTGCATGAAATTAAGATTAGATTGTTGCGTTGTGTCAAAAATTTTGCCCTACATTTATGATATGATTCTATTTATATAGTCCAGATACTCAGGTAAAGTCGTTACCAGAGCATTACAAAATCGGCTACCTGTCGATCATGATTACTTACTTCTCGTATGAACGATGATTTAGAAGAGTCTGTCGTCAAAACCAGAGGTGGTGTATTTTCGTGAGTGATAATTTGGGATCCTTGATTTTAACGAATGAAATTGCTCGTTGCTTCTTACTTTTTGAATAATTTTATACGATTTTCCAAACTCATGTCGTTAAATACGATTGTATCCACTGTTTTGGATTGTTCTTGAACCACACCGCCGTATTAAAAAACTGCGAGCGGAATTTTTCATTCGCAAAAATCAAGAAGCCCCAGCGATAACTTTTTATGCTAGCGATGACCCGAGTGACTTTTTTGTGATTGGCTTTAACTCATAGGCATTGCGTTACTGCCTTGTATACCCCAAATCCGAATTCCTAATTGTAACCTAGCACATGTCTTAGCCTTATGTCGCGTAGTATCGGCACGCACTACGGTGCTGAAGCAGACCGCTTGTATTTCACGTATGGCAACTTGGGGAGAAATAAATTCTTATTCACATAAAATCTTCCATCTTCAGATTCATCCATATCGACGGGGAGTCGTAAGTTACGCAACTTCCGAGGTATATATTTCAGGTAATGAGATCGTTCAGGGTGGAGTCTCAGTGGGATTGTTTTGTCGTTCGAAGGCTCACCCGCGAATCACGAAAAAAAGAGAAATGGGGGAAATTATTAACGAAGGGAGAAAAGCCCGGGGCATCGTTGAGAAACTCTGAGAAACGAGACGAAATTCGGAGCGCGAGGGGAAGGAAAAATTCGCAAGGCCACTCTTGTTTTAATTTTTTTTTTGATGAAAGGGTTTTATATGTTTAAATTTATTAATTTTTTTAATGCGGGAACGGAAGGACGAGGACGGATCCGTAGTAAGTGTCCTCGGGGCACCTTCAGGATGAGAAAAATGGAAGCCTTATTCAAGGGAAGCGTTCCTCCGAGAGAGACGAACTCAAACCGAAGTTTATTTATCGCGGAGCTTCCACGGAAAAGACAAATAAAGAGTATCCCAGAATCGCACGCTATAAATTTCGTTTATTTAGCTTCAGTTTTAAAGCTATGGACTCTACACGAGGTATTTAGTCCAAGGATGTAGGTATTTATTTTTGTGATCCTCCTGTACTAACTGGGGTGTTTGTTAATTCGTTGGAAAAGCTTTAGTTTGACATTTTATATCTATGGATCTTTTGGGCGTATTTTCCTTTGGAAACGGAAATGTTGTTACAGCGCAAGCCTCTTTATAATGCGTAGAGGCACCTAGTGGCATCATAAGCAGTGGATTAAAAGTTACACGACGAGGAAATCGGACGTTATTAAATAGATCCTGGCGGGTATAGCGTTCGCCATTTAACCAAAAGGTCCCGGTTCCAAATTCTAATTCAAGTCTTTGAACAGAGCCTTTAAAACATTCTGTAGCCTTAAAATAGGATTCCCTTGGGATAGTCTTTTTGTTTGGGGTGACTTCTACCGTACCTAAATAACGTAAGGGTTGAAACAATGAGTGGTTTAGTGGCTTCAGTAATCTGCAGTACAATGCTGAAAGTTAATTGGATTGGGTAGCTCTTCATTCTGTCATGAGGTACATGATTTCAGGGCATTCCGTGTCTTATTAGTGAAGGAAGTAAGGGTCTCTTTGGTGGGGAGGGAAAATTAATTTTCCCGGTTGTCTAACGAAGCCGTGTATGACGGATTCGCGAGGAAAAAAATGATCATATATAGGTCATATCGGTAGTCATCATCAGCAAAAAACGATTGCTATCTTTTTTCAATACTTAAAAAGTTCTTCTTCTTAGTCTCATTTGGATCGTAGTGATCATGATAGGAGAAATATGTCAAATTCTTCACTTCCCTCAAAGCCATTTTCTGGCTGCGCTACTGAATATTATATTAAAACATAGTCCCCTCTTTTCTGTACATGTGGCAAATGAAGCTAAGAAGTAAGAGTTGTATTTTCAAATCAACGCATGCTTTTGTGATGGGAATATGGATCATTGGACATATGCTCACCGTATGCTTTGACCGTGAATAATCCTATTTGGGACGGAGAATGATCCACATCATATTTCAGGTGAGCATTTTTCGCCGTGACCTGAAGCGAGCTGACTGATATTTGACGTTGCAGGTGTTGCGTTGTACCTTGAATTCCATAATAGAACCGTCTTCGAGCCATGCTGTATCGCTGAATGCACGCTAAGGCACCTAATTGAAATTTCGACAGTTGCCCTAAACATCTGTTACAGCCATGGAAACTTAGTAACCCAATTTCCATCATCGCGAGACAACGTTTCAGTCGAATACTCTTAATTCATAAATACTGCGGTAACAATGCATCATTACCATTTACGTCATTTCGTATTCACATTAACTTGGATTGGATTTCAAGCGTATCTAAATTCTACACGACATGAAGTTTGAATTGGAGAGAGTAATTCATGGTCAGGTTTAATAGAAACTCAGTCACCGGTGCATCCTGTATTGTCCTCCAAATTTCATTGTACTTAGGCTGAAATTGGCTCTGGTGGTAAAGGAAGATGATCATACGTGAAAGGATAGTGTTACACCTTTCTTCCGAGTCGAAATAATTTAATTAGGAGTAGTAGAACGGGAAATTCGAAACTGAAGTTTCAGCTAATAATAAGAACTATATTCTGATTTTTTTATTGCAAAGCTCCAGTAGTCATTCTGAGTATAGCTAAAAGAGTGCATATAGTTTATTCTTATTAAATATGAATTCTTTCGCCATTCGTCGCTATTTCGTATTTGTTCTGAAAGGCAGCAGCCTTGTTTTTTCCCACTTTTAGCTTTGATTTGCTCGAGATCGAGTATTGTTGTTGAAGTAGCGACATGGGATTTCAATGCATAGGCTCTTAAAGTTTTTGTTAGCGTTTCATTTGGAGGCCTAGTATCTATGCATTGATCCTAATGTTTGACAGACATTACCAGCTGCTACTGCACAGTGGAAAGACGTATGTGATTAAATAACATGACCATTTGAAGTAATTAAGAATTATTTTCAATCTCTTCGGAATCAGATAAAGGTTCAGTAAAGCCGGTGATCATATATGAGTGGGTTCTTCAAAACTGTATCTACAATTCAGAAATACTTCAATTCCACCTTTATATAATCAAGTATATAATTTAATCTGTTTTGTACACTGTTGTATCCCTTTGTCCTGATTTTTCTACTTTTATGTACATTCTCTCCCTCACAATATACGTGCAAATATTCAGTGAAAGGAAATGACAAAAGTGTAGCGTTTTGTAAGCACTCGGGGTTTTATTTTGGCTATTTTCACATTAATTCACATTCTCATTCACGTGATAACCCGCATTACTGATGTTTTTTCATTTTTTTCGGTGACCTTTACAAGTTATCCTAATTAGCACTTCATTCCATAATTTTTACTTTACTGCCGTTAGCCCCCCTCTTTATAACCATTTTTATTTTCCGTTTAATCGATACACGTTGATAGCCTGTAGCACTCCTTAGCAGTTGAGCAGCTGTCTACGCTGAAGCGGAGATCTCCTTCGCTTCGAGTGGAAGAAATTTTCTCTCGAGCGCTTCATGGAAAAGTGCTCGGGTAAAAATAAAAACTACGCGAAATGCCGCAAAGAGTCGGCACTGGTGTAACGCTTCAGCTGTTCAACTGTCTTTTTTTGTAGTTATTGCCCTAAGTGCATGTTTTCTGTATCAAGACACATGAATGGCGTTCTGTACTTTCGTGACAAGCTTCAGGTAACTCTTTTTTATGCTTTCCGCGGGAAATCTTTTTTTTAAGTACTAAGCTCTGAATCGGTTTCACCACCGAACAAAATTCGTGCCCGTTAGTTGACGTGATTTTCCTTCGAGTATATCCGCCGTTGTTTTACCATCATAACGTGGTTTGAAGACGAATGATTTTTTTCGAATCGTGTCAGTTGTTCTTAGTGACATTGGAAGATCTCAAGGACAGTTATCATGGGTTGATTAAAGAGGAAAAATCAACTATTTCTTTCCACTATTTCGTGGAAGATCGGCGCAAAAATAATAACTCCTCTAATTCCTACACCTTTTTTCATAATTTCCGGAGGAATTGAATATTTCAATCTTTCTAAATATATAAATGGTAAATAAGTCACTAGCCTTTGATGCATTGTAGGGTAAGATTGAAACATACATTTTTAATCTGATATATCCAAAAGGCTTAAAATAATCGATTCTTGTGAATGTTTTTCGTGCTATGTCGCGCGTAAAATATTTTAGAAAGGCTGTTAAATTAAGGTTTGTATTTTTAGCTTATGAGTTTAAGATTCAGAATTTAAGCTTTATACATTTTTTTCCATTTCACTTTAACTTTTCGTGCTTTGTATAAACCATCCATTCCGATTGGAAAATTACATTTTTACGTATCTTTTTGGATTAATAGATGTATTCAATACATTTATTCAGGTAAAGTGAAGCCTTCCTGTGTCATGAATTCAGTGTACCTATGTAGTGAATGGACATGAAACATATAAATCATTTTCCAAATTTGGTACTCGCGTATTATTTTATCCTTGGTGCTCTTGGAATTTAATTTTAATCGATTCGTATTTGATTCCCGGAAACGATAAAGAGACGTTATATGGAGCAGCGATCCAATCGATATGCAATCTTCGTGACTCAGATATATCAAACTAGATGAAGTACGTTACTAGTTAGAACATACGGATTCCATCAAATGCCCTAGAAAGTTTTCTGTGCGCTTAGTTGCGTTGTGCAATCTACTCTAGTTGATAGTGTATTAAACCGGTACACGTTACATGCATTATGCGACTGCAATGGGAGTGTTATTAACAACTCATCAATTTTCATACCATCTGAGTTATTAACTGAGCTCGGAACAAGGAGTGTCAGTTATTTCGGGCGTTTATGGACGGTTCGGAATTAGTTCGTCGAATCGGAACTGCATAATTTACATGTCTCAGAAATTTAATTACTTTTCAATATTCGGACGTTTCCATATTTAGTGACATTCTCTCAAAATTTAATTTGAAGCTCGGCTGTTATTTTACGAGGTGATGGGAGATAAAAATTTCATGAATCTGAAATATTCACGCAATGGAAGGAAAACTGTCCGCTTGCCTTGCTTTGCTTTCCATTTTTCTCGACTCTCTCATCAATCAGTTTAGGAGTAATTCCACAGCCTAGCAATGTTAATAAATTGAGTTCATTTTAAATATGCGTCGATCACTTTTATCAAAATTATTGTAACTGTGATTAAACCTATGGATAAAATTGAGGATTTTATAAATTAATAAATATTTTATGGGCAGGGGAAAGTGATATAGAACGTGAATAATGGTAATTTTTAATTACCCCCAACAGTGTGGGTACGAGCCATTTTAGTAATTTTCTGTGTTTTAATTATTACCATTTACCGCACCGTATTGATGTGCCATATTATTTTGAAAAAATAACTTAACCTGAATACCTTTACTGAGTCACTGAGAATCAGGCAAATGTACACAAGATGAGAAAATTCGTATGGGTAAAAATATTTTTCCTGAACTGGAATTCGAGCCGGGATTCCCCGAACTCGCGCCACCTCTAACCAGTTAGGGTTCCAACTACGATTCGGGCCTAAGTCCTCGAAATACTGGATTTTGTCACCACGTCAGCGTTAGTATAGTTAGTATAATTGGTAGATTAAAAGGTTGGAAATTTTGAAGCAATTTTTGGGATCAATGTTAGAGTTTCGGTCTCGAAAAATGATTTCTCCTATCAGGGATTTTCAATCACAAAAATGCGTCATACTCCTCACTGAGCAATTGAACGAATTTTAATGTGGCTGGATATAACATCTGGTGATGTAGGGTGTTCCTTGTAAAACGGTACAAAACATATTAAAATTTTCAAATGCGTTTTATATAACCCTCCAAGGACTCTGCAAGTTAATTAAGGGCTTCCAACTTGGTGAAACCTAGGACTGGCAAATTGAAATAAATGAAAATGTTTGTGCTGCGCACTTTTTAATGGCAAAATTAGTCCGCACGCACGCAAAGTATTTCACTTGTATATGTTTTCAGTAGTTCCCAGCCAATGGCTATCTACTACTCGTTTCAATTTTTATAGTTTCGGCTAGGTGTTAGTCATGGCAATTCCCTTAGTGAATATTTTACGGGGAAGGAATGTGGGATGGAACGAAAGTGGTTTTGGGGAGTATGTGCTTAGTTTTGTCGGGAAAGTTGTAATCCCAGAGATGAGCGATTAGTTCATTATTAGTCAGAGGCAGTGATTTTGCAAATTTGTGCAGAAAGCTCTTTAGACAGTGCAGCAATGGAGTGACTTCCAGGTCCTTGCGTAGGTTTCGGTTGCTGATGAACCACGAAGCGCCGACTATTTTACGAATGATGAAGTTTTCGGTGGTTGGCAAAATTGGTTGGTCGCAAAATTTTCAGTGCATAGCGTTGCCTTTAAGATGTAAGTTCTCTAAATACTGGATGATGAAACCACGTCAGCGTTAGTAGTATTAGAATTCATAAAACACCTGGTGCCATCTTTAATGGTTTTGTGCTCAGGCGCATTAAGGGTTCTATCCACGAGTGCCATTGCTCCTGTTATCGGACCGGTTTTGATCGTCAGTATTTTTATTCGCTATCGAGGTATATGAACCCAGAAAGGTTCTATGCCAGTCTGAGCTGTCTCACTCTAGACAAAAACCTTAATTTCCTTTCCCCCCAGAAACCTTTTCTTAGCATTTTTTTTCGAGTCATTCGCAGCGGGTTCTTTTGGCGGTTGAAAAACTGAGGGCGAGAGAAGTGTGAGAGAATGGAGAGGCGGGGAGTGCTGTTGAAAAAGTTAGTGGGCAAGGATTTCAACTTCTGTCTGAGGGGTTGTTTAGTCGGAATTGAGTGAGTGAGTGGGTGACGAAGCGTCAGCGCCCCCTTCCTCTTTTGAGCACCCAGAATGCTTGAGAGCGCAAGTTGAAGGAGAAGAGGGAGAGCAAGGGGTGTGGCGTGGTGCCGGTCCTGCCTCCATGCACCCTGTTCGCACCCTTAAACCACGACTAACTCGAACCCTGTAAGAGAGGGGGGAAATGAGTGGGCTGTTGGAGAAGGGCTTTTAATCTGAGCAGCGGCAGGAGCGAGTGAGACAATGTTATAAAGGGGCAGGGGCGCAGCTAAGAATTTAGGCTAGGGGGGGTGTAGGCGAAACTAAGTCTGGGGAGTCTGGAGGGGTATGGAATACCCGCGGGAGCCTCCCCAAGAAAAATATTAAGATACGTAAATGGTTCATAATGGTGAGTTTTGCGGATTTTCTGAGGGATATTTTATTAATTCTTACGCTATTGTATAAGTGATGTTAATGCAATTAAGTAAAATGGATTAAACTTACAAATTTCTCTGAGCTCTGGGGGGCGGGGGGGTTTATCCCCAAAAATCCCTCGTCGCTGCGCCACTCTAAGGGGGGTTTCTGGTGGGGAAGGTTGGGCTCTTCTGCCTCGGATAAATGAATGGGCTCGTTCAACAGTTTGGTTCGTCGATTGTGATATTGTTTTCAAAAATATAGTGACCGTTTTTTTTCGGCTTTTTTATCCGTCCCAAAAGTTCAGATTCTTCTTCAACAATTTGTTTTTTATTTTAGTTTAGTTAAGATTAGTATTCAAGATTACTTAGATCGTAGTCTAGAATCACATTTTATTCTATTTATTGCGGAAAAAAATAGTGATATCTGCCATGATCCCCTGTCTCCACCGCATGGGATTGGGTGAGAATCGGCCTGACCATCTCCCTCCCCCTGTAAACGCCTCACGTAATCATTGGATGCCCTCTAAGTTGTTGACGTCATGAGGAAATTTTGAGCGGGTTTTCGCTTCCCCGATTCTCTTTGTTTGAACTTTAACACAGCTTATTTGACTTGCAGTGTAGTCTACTAACTTATGTGAACCTTAGCGCACCTTTATGAATTTTCCTTGTATTTCTTGCAGCGTTATTTGAATTTTATAGCTTCACAGGCAGAATGCCTTCATGAGTTGTTGGCAGGTTTTACCTTTGCATGAATATGGAAGTAAAATTTGCTACTGTGCGTAAAATTTTTATGATCGTGTGGTGTGCGTGTGGAAATCCTCTTGCATGCTGGTGATTATTCACCCCATGCCAAGCTCCCTAGCGGTGATTCGCCGGGTATTATGTAAATTTAGATGCACTCCTCGGTCTTGTGCAAGGTCGTCGTGTGGTTAGTTGTTGTTTACACTCTCGAGAGCGATTCTTTCCCACAGAGAAAGGTCCCCCCTGGAAAAAAGTTTTCGCCAGAACTTTATGACGCGAGGTGACTGAATCATGAAAAGTGGGCAGTCATTTTTGCGTTTTATTACTCTGCACTTACGAGCATGGTTGAATGGGTAAATCGTTTTTTTCATGGTAACAATATATCGAATTCTTTCATTGTATTGCGATTTCGGATCTGAGTGAATGAATCCATTGCTAATAAGAGCTGTAACGTTTGGTAAAGTAACGGTGAATGATGCTATAGTCAGGTGTTGGAACTTCGGCAGCGGCTGATTTACTAATCCGTTGTGGTACCCGTGAAAAATTTATCAGCATTGGTCTCTTTAGTTTCCGCGACAACTACAGTCGTGGAGAATTCCCTTTTTTGACACTACAATATTCCCCCATGGAGCGAGTTTTTGAACTTACACATGTATATATTTTTTTAGTATCTCGACGTATTGAATTCGTCGCTTTAACTGCTTCCTTCTACGTAATACAGTATAGCAACTGCTTTGGTAGGCATTGTTACATTTTAATTTGGAAATCTTATCGCACTCGATTTCTTTGACTTTTTACCGTAATGATTATGTCCATATCTTGGAGGGGTTCATTCTTCCTTCTATCCACCCTGAATCGCTCATAACAGTAGGTTGCTTCCCGCAAGGCATAGAAGCTCTCATCACCCAACATGCAAGCCTCGAGTTATGAATATTAAAATGACAACGAAAAGGCGTGATTTAATTAAGGAAGGGAATGAAGGGGAATGAGCGTGATAGCTGCGTGTGGATATCTCTCCCGTTTCATGAGAGAGAGAGAAAGGCGGTAGATCTTGTCACACTCGGGAGGACGCTGACAATAATTGTAACCAAGGGAGGCGCCTCGTCTCCGGAGAGTTAAAAAGCCTTTGGGCCACCGCGCGACGCAATAGGGGAGGAGTGCGCGCGCTCGCCTTTTGTTCTTCATCTGTCTCTCTGCCGCGCGCACGAGAAGTAACGCGCGGAAAGCAGGAGCGAGTAATAGTGAAAGGCAATGTCGGCAGAGGGGGCGGTTTTTACTTTCGCGGGTTCCGTTATTCATTTCCCATCCGCGCCGTGTTTTGTTTTGTTTTGTGTGTCGGAGGAACTTTTCAGGCCTTATCGCCGAGTTCCGGGTTGCATCTCGCGCTCGCAAAAGAGAGAAGAACAGAGAGAGAGAGGGAGAGATTTTATTTTAATCACAATAAATCTTTCAAGGGTAAATAAAAGTGTCTGTTTCATTCGCGATTCCGCGAGGCGGCGCGGCTGTGCTTGGTATTCGCGCTGTCTGGGCCATTTATAAGACTCTTTAGACGGTGATATTTGGGGACTGTAGTGCGTGCGTTGCCGCAGTGCACCAGGAAGTCGTATCCCGAATAGGTTGGTAGTTCGCGTCATAAGAGAGCAAATAAAATAGGAGGAGCGACCGGCATTGCATTTTCATCCGTGTTTCGAGAAAACCGCGGGATATTTTGCTTTTAAAGGGTACCTCACTGCAAGAGTCGGCTTCAGCGTACAGCAGGTTGGCAAACTTTTCACGGCTTTTCAGTCCGTGTGAAATGCAAATACTAGTATTTGAGCGGAATATATTTATAAATAAATAGTGTGCAATAAATTTATGATAATTCCCCTCTTATTAAGTACTGTTTTACATTTAAAAATATTTAATTTTCTTTGACGACACATTCCACAGGAAATGTTTCGGAAGCAGCATTTTTTTGCAGTTCAGAAGACCTTTTGCATTGTATTTGTAATCAAAGAGTTAAATAATGAAGTACAACGAGAAATAGCAATAAAAAAAAACACACAGATATCTCGTATTATTTCACTTAAATGACCGTCTGGTCCGCTCTTTTTGTGATTAAGGGAGGGAGGAGAAAAGGAAGAGAAATTTAAAGTGGAAGTTTTATGATGGCATGCGATCTGCATGCGACAATGCTGTGTTAGTGGTGTAAAAGAATGCTTTATTGTAGGGATCCATAATATCCTGCGGGGCGGCATAATCCTAGCCGCTGATCAGATTGTCATTGTTCCGTGGGAAGCATATTGATGAAAAGTACTTATAGTTAACCAATGATTTTTTGCGGTGTTGAGAGGAAAAATGTTAAAGGATATGATATATTTTGTTGTCTGTAATTATTTTGTACAGCTTGATGATTTTTTGTTAAAATACCGAGTGATTCATCCACTCCTAATTTCAATAAGCATCCTATTTGTTATATAGACGGTTAAAATAATGAATACGCAGCTTACCAACCCCTTACGGAAAGCATCGAAGTAATTAACTGAGATTCAGTATGCGGGCCGCAGGAAATGTTTTCGCTGCCCACCGATGTCTGACCTATCTGCTGTATTTCTGATATTTACCTTAAACGTTTTCTCATGGAAATGCATTTAAATAGTGGGTGAAATCACAAAATAATGTGTTAATAATGTAATTAATATGTATTAGGCCCCCACTTGCACTATGGGCGAAGATGTTTATTCCTGTGCTTACTTGCTTTCCATCGTTGGCTTAGTGTAAGCCGGAAATATCCATATGGCATCGGCTGTGATATTTACTTTAAACTGTTTCTCATGGAAATGCATTGAAATAGTAGGTGACATCCTACAATAGAGTGCTAATTATGTCAATAGTATGCATTAGATCCCTACTTGTAACATAAGTGAAGATGTTTATTCCTCTGCATACTTGCTAATAGATTAGCGCTAATTATTACAATTATATGTATGTGGTAAGGTACGCCGAACGTGAGGCGATGGATTTTATGACTCATGGACATTATATGAATGTAATCTGGTATTCAGTTATTACTTCAAATCTTATCCGCCTAAGTCTAATCTAATACACAGTTGTACTACCATACTATCATAATACTCAGTTATGAAACGCATTCAAGTTATTTCCTTTCTCAAATAAAATATTCAAATATTTATCGTGAAAACTGAGTCGCGTTTAATAACATTCACCCTCCAAAAACTCACCCGGCACGTCAAGAGCTTATCATCTCATGAGATCCAATCGAGAATTCGGTAGAATATGACATGTCTCCCGAAGATCTCCCCCTACGTGTAGTCGAAAGTAACAAGGGATGTCGAAGTAGGAATATAAGAGAGACCCTTACAACATGCCGTGTGTGGATGGAGTCCTCCCGCTTTGAATTTTATTTTCCTATGGCTTGCTCCGTACGCCCCGCTGTCATTGATATTGTTTTCTCTGTCGTCCAATTCTTTTCTTTTCCACTGGTTTATTTTTTACTGTGATTTTTTTTCGTTCGATATCCTTTCAGGGGTCGACAATCGCTGTGGTTTGTTTCATACTCCTCACCCCCTGTCCCGTTTCTATCATCCGATTCACGTTGACTATAGACAACAGAGTGAAACGTCTTTTGTTTATTTTCGCCGTAACCATACGTGTGGTCCCTTTGTTATTTTACCTCCACTCAAACTGCGATGTTCAGGAGAGGGAGAGAAAAGTCCCATCCTGTTTCTTCATCTTCTGCGTACACATTAAATATTTCAGTTCTTTTTGAGTGCCTGAAAAAATAGATTAGTACCTGGAGAGTTCTTGTTTTAGTCCATATACAGCAATGCGAAGCTTACGCTTTACGAATTTTATTATCCTATGGCTTCCTCCGTACACCACGCTGTCATTGATATTGTTTTCTTTGTCGTCCAATTCTTTTCTTTACCACTCGTTTACATTTTACTGTGATTTTTTTTCGTTCGATCTCCTTTCAGGGCTCGACAATCGCTGTGGTTTGATATATAAGATAGCAATTTATATTTAGTCCATATACAGCAATGCTAAGCTTACGCTTTACGAATTTAGCCTCTTTTAAATAATAATTTTTCAGAATTAGACTGTTTTGAATTGTTTCCTCAATATCACTTCAAATCCTGATTGGCTTGTTATTTCCTTTGATTATTTACCTGATTTGAATTCCTTGTTCGATAGGATTAAATTTTTTCATGAATTGAGCCTTCATGTCGTCGCTTGTTTCAATATTTCTATATCCCTGTTTTGGTTCAATTATTTACGGGTGGGTCGGAGTCGGCTACATAGTTGCCGTGTGGTCTGAGGTCAAAGCCAGGTTATGATAGGAAAAGCTAGAGAAAAGTCTTTAAAAATCAATTTTGGTAAAAACACTAATTGTTATTGTCGGAGATCGCGGCTGGAACGGCCTCTGGGACGGCGGATTTGCCGTCTTCAGGTAAATCAGCTGAAACAGTAACACAGGAAAAATAATTAGAATTGGAAAAGCTACACTGTAATGAACGATGTAAAAAACCCTAAAAATTAACAATAGTCACAATTTTAGATCATACTTATAATGGAAATACCGGGTGTTTATAAATGAATATCGGGGTTTTAACGCTTTATAATATTTATTACAATATACTTAAACTATAAATGATGCGTCAAATGAAAGAGCAACTCAAACAGTTTTGTTTTATAGGTGCAATGCACATGTGCGTGAGATGTTTCCGCCGCGATCCGCTAGAGAGCGGTAGTAGCAAAGATGGCGACTAGTGAACAGAAAGAGTTCTGTGTTTTTCAGTTGGCAAAAACTGAATCTGAGATAGTATGAGAAAAAATTAGTTGGATTCTTTCTTCAAGAGAAATAACAGGTACGTGCTGCAAATAGCTATACGGTTGAGGATAAAGTTAAAATATATGCATTTGCGTCCACGTGCATACACCTTTGAAATGTATGAAGACGGGACTGTTTGAGTTGCTCTTCCATTTACGTACAATTTATAACTATAAGTCTAATTTAATAAATATTATAAAGCGTCAAAACCCCTATATTCATTTATAAACCCACTATATATACAATTGTCATTAACTTAATTATATTTTAACAATAAAGATCTGCTGATGCTGTGGAAAAATGATGTGCCGTAAAGTTCAAAGTAATTCAAATGGCATAAATTATTGATTAGAGTATTAGAAATAATGGAAGTAGTGGGGAAAGGCTTGGGAGTTAAGGAATTAAACTCGATGTTGGAGTGGCCACCTTACACACGCGTCTCCCATTGTGACCAACAATGTGATCCCTTTGCTATTTTACTTCCACTCTGACTGCGTTGCTCGGGAGAGAGGAAAAAAAGAAAGAAACCCCATCCCGTTTCTCCATCCTCTGCATACTCTTTCTTTTTTTGAAATTCTTTACCCTTCGCTTGCATTATTATTGATTGCCGAGGCTCTTATCGGACCAGTGGCATTCGGCGAATTTTAAGCCGGCCGTTCCTCAGCAGTTATTGATGCAAAGTAGGATGGGAGGGTTCGAGGTAGGGATGATTCGATTGCAAATGTCGATTCTCGATTCCACCGATTACCAGGTACGGAATTGGAATCGAGAATCGATCGCCTACAGTTGATTCTGATTCCATCGATTCCAGGAAAGATAAATATTTTGAAAATAGATTATAATCATAGGCCATCAAGGTCGCTACACACCTGAACCATTGTGCACCGTGCGTTATAGAGATAGCAATTCATGTCCGAAAAAGTTAAATTGTTTATTATTTTATTACAGCTGAGGTTATAATGCTATAATACCAATTCATTATCTATGTAGGTATATAAAAGAGGATATCTGTTTGTGTGCCCGCTTTGCGTTTCCATGCGGCGGGACGGATTGCGACCAAAGTTAGTAGGTACATAAGTATATCTCATGCTCCCGGACCCTGTTGTAGTACTTACGGTTGCGTCCACCGCGTCATTTGCATCGTTTACCCATTACCGTTCATTACATCATATCATATAACTTCTGCGGTCGGACATCCTGATTGGAACACCTCTTCATACGCTCAAATAGAAAACATAAAACTCATATATAATCATTGATTGTTTGAGGCGTAACTTGGTGAAAGCGACTATTATTAAAATTAAAAAGAAGAACTTTGTGCTTTCACATTAATATTTATTCACGCATTTACGACCATGGTTTCAACGTTAGACGTCATCACCACAAAGTTCTTCTTTTTAATTTTAATTTTTATGTAATCATGAAATCCAAGTTCCAAGTTCCGCACTTCTCTGGGTTCTATCCTTCCCGAGCAACGCCGGGTGGCCTGTTCGTTTTTAATATATGTATTTACTTTTTGGGCCACGTAATTGTCTTTGCTGTTTTATTCCATTCAATTATTAAATTTTAGTGATAGTAATGCTACTGAAAAATCATCATCCCACATGTTAGTATGGATAAGAATCGATGAATCGGGAATCGATCTGAAAGAATCGGAATTGGAATCGAAAAAAAGTAGTATCGACTCATCCTTAGTTTGAGGAAACAAGGGTGGGTGAGACAGAGAGAGAGGACAGCGTAACTACCGCCCCCCACCACACTCCTCCAAATTGCTCGTAACTCCCTTCTTGTTTGGTCTCCGGATAAGGTAAGGCTCTCTCCCCCGCCAAAGTGGGCCGATGCTCATCAAGTCGGTGGCAGAAAAGAGGGTTCCGACGGACGTGAAGTTACCTATCACACAGGACCTATAAATCCCCACGCTAATGATTCAGTATGGAGGACGAAAGGCACGATAAAAAATGGGGAGAATTTTTAAAAAAGTTTTTCAATCTCCTGTGCAGCGCAGTTTCCAGGGTTTTCCTTTTTACTTCCTCTCTCCCAACCCTCATTTTTTCCTTTAATCTCTTTCGTATCTGTTCCCTCTCTAGACACTCCTCCTTTTCCCCAATTCGTCTTTATCTTTCATTTCTCAATTTTTTCAACCCCTTTTTTTCATTTCTGAGCCTTTCAATTGAATTATATCCTCCACTGCCCTTATTTTCCCCATTCATTAGATGAATTCTGAAGCATGTGTAATATCTAACAGAAATACTCACTTTTAAGGCCTTTTTACACAAAATTTTTAAGTTTTCATTTGAACCATCTCATTATTTCACCCTGCAATATTAAGAGAGATGAATTTGGGAAGAAGCTTTCGACTATTTCAAATCTTAATGTAATATGTAAATACGTATCGCTAAATATTTTCTTTATTTTTCGGAAACGGTGTTCATACCTTTTATGCAAACTCAACAAATGATCCGCAGCCTCTAAGGGAATGGCTGAGGCAAACGCTTTACGGTTCCAAAACATTAAGTTGATCTTTTATAATGCATATCTATTTCTATTCCAGATTGGTAGTAGCTACGTTTCTTTTACCCTGGAAGCAACCGGAGAATCGATCTTGCTATATTTAGCACGGGGTGAAAGAGAATTCTCTAACTTCTTACTGATGTCAAGGATTACGTGTTTTAACCCAGGAGGAACTCTCAAACTCGTCACAGATTTCGGGTTTGTCCCTAGTTTTTTGTTATACGTTTCTGAATCGGAAAAGAATAAGCGAATCGCATTTGGCGTGGCGGGAGGCCGATGGAGAATGCCCTCCTGCAGTGCTTCCCTTCATAGATGGAAATCGCTCATTTAGAGTTTTACACCGTACCGAAGTACGATAGTGTCTAGGATTTCGATAATAGGAGTCAATGTATTTATTTTAAATCAATAAGTAATTTATTGCGGATATTATTGGATTATTTATTTGGTAGGTTTTGGGTTACTTTTTGATGCGCATAGTCGATTAATAGGTGGATTGTGGACGGAAAATAATTGTACTATTCCTGGTCAATTGTTTGTTCAGAGTACCAAACTCAAAACAGTGTAACGCTGGCCGAGATGAGAAAAGAACATATTTCTTCAAAGACGGCGTGTAGCAAGGGAGATAGTTTTGCCGGTTGAAAGTCATATAAAATTGACGAAAGACGTCCTAAAGGGATTACACAACTGAGTCTTTCTCAGTCTTTACTGTGATTGGTGGATTTTTGTACTCATTGATCTTGGTCGTAAGAAGTTACGCCAAGTTAATTAGGAAGATTCTTTTGGCAGAGAGTGCGCTGGCGCCTCTGGTGCTTGAAGGCTTTTTTTCTAATTAAACTCTGTATATGTATAATGGAAGGTATGCCGATCCGTCTCGTAGCAACACATTCGCTATATTGTGTTCATGGGGATTGGCAAAAAAATCTTGTGTGGAGTGTAATCTTCATTCCAAAGGTTGGTTCAGGCTACATAACCCACCCTCTGTTTTCCTTTAACCCTCTCTTCTCTTTATATAGAACATCCAACGTTGAACTCCGGGGAAAATTATTGGATTCCTCTCTCAAATTGCATACTACGCTCTCCCGGCGTCATTTTTGCGGAGCATTGTTGGTTGTTTTAAGTATTTTCGTGGCAATGTCTCCTCCTGAGAGGAGCGCCACGGGGATACCATGGTCGACTTCCGGAGATAGCCTATCGTGAATGCCGGCTTTTTTATCCAAGGCATCTTTGATATTTTTTTTTATTTTGTCCCGGCGACCGTTATTGAAACTTTGGACATTGAATATGATGACCCCAAATAGCTGAACCGTCCGTATAATGCAGGAGCACCTCATACTTATTGCCGGCCAGGATACGAGCATGCTTTTATAACGTCGTACAAGGCAAATTTTTTTATTCTACCTCATTTTTATCGTTTGTGTTCACGTCAGAAGAATTTCAAGAGCGCGATGTGTCTTTCGTCGATATGGAGAGCGTTGACATGGGGGTAACTTATTTTAATGACGGCATTTACCGCACATAAAAGTTTTGTCGGGAATTTGTGCCTGTGCTACATGCCAGTCACATCCTGTATAATTTCTTATTGATGCAGCCTGAACAGTTGATATGGGTAAAAGTGTTCTGCAATTTGTTCAAGTGCATACATAGCTTCAGTCAGATATCCGTCCGCGCTATATCCTGAGTTAAATTAAACACGTACGAATACATTGTGTTCATCAATGGACTTGTCTCAAGAATTCGTGTTGTTCAACGATATTTAAATTCAGGCATTTCATTGCTACCTTGGTTTTGATACTTAAGGTTTTCTCTGCTTTGATAACCCGACGGCGAAGAACACGGAAAACATGGAAATGCCTGCGCCAGTTGATTAATCAATTAAATGACGGACAACTTGTGTACTTACAATGAATTCACTCTGAGTGGTACGTTTTCCTATTACGGTGAAGCCAGATTCCATCTTCAAATTACGTTTGAGACGTATGCCTCTTTCAATTGACTCAGGCAGGCATGCTTTAAGAGACTCGAAATATCTCATGTGTGGCATTTTTTCCCCGCCAAAATTGTTCGATAAAAGCAAGACTTAACTTTACCTTAAGACCTGAATTACCGTTTTGTAATGAGATCCGCCTGAGCCTGACTAGTGCTGACATGAAGTTCTCACTAATGACTTAACCGAGTTTTCTAGTACTTGAGGCAGTTTTGAAGTATTTTAGAAGTTTGCCTAATTATGGGCTCAGCAATTATTTTACCCACTCTATGAATTCCCATTTTTCTATGAAACTTCTTTGTTCAGGTCAAGTGCCAATGCTTTGCGAGTGGATCCATCTTTTCAGTTTATTTTGAATCAGATGAAACTCTATTTTAAAAGTTAAGTTCTATACGATTATTCAGCTAGTTAGTGATTAAGATTTCTTTATTTTATGGCTTGTTTAATAGAGAGGTTTTTTTAAGGATATGATCAGGTTTCCTGAATTAGCGAAGTACTCTTAAATTTACTAACACTTTAGGAACATGTGAACGATCTAATTTCATTTATTTTGGAAAGCCTTGCTTTTTGAGGAATTACGTGAGTGTTGAATTTGATATTACTATGCGCAGTTACTTTAGCTTCGTGCACTTGGGAAAGGAATAACCATCAATTTAGTTCCCATGGTTGTATGAAAATGGAAGGAAATAAATTGCTGACGCTTCAAATTTTGCTTGATATATATTTCCGGTAGTGTCCAATGAGGGTTTTTGACTGTATCATAAATACGGGAAAAAATTAGTAAATTTAATCTTCCATCCATCCCTCTTCTTCCAACTCCTTCCACGTGGTTTAAGAGACGAAATCACCTTGACAAACTAATCCCCGAACGATTCCTTTTTGATGCTTTGGAGAATAATTGCTCATTAGTGTCCTCCTCATGACACTCAAGCAGGGAGCGCATCCTCTGAAAAATCTCTGCTACCCTATCCCTACTACCTTAGTACGAATCACTGTAACCACACCATCCTGTTATGATAACCATACATGCGTTTATTTGCTTTGCTGCTTCCATTTCCCATAGTAATGTATCATTTGAGGTTTCGAATTTGGCCTCGGAATTTGTTTAGTGCGCTGCCATTGTGCGCGCTTTTGTACTATCGTTTTCAAAAGTATGTAGACACCCACGAGTCCCACTTAACTGATGAGGCCGGGTCGGTTAAAAACTTGTGAGGTCGGCGCGTAAAGCGACCTGCATCCTTCACTCGTATGCCACCAAGAGCCGACAAGGACGGAGGTGGACGCGACCTAGCTACCGAAGCTGGAGTCGAACTCTAGGAGTCCGCGTATGGTCGCGTCCACCTCCATCCTTGTAGGCTCTTGGTGGTATACCAGTGAGGGATGCAGGTCGCTTTATGTGCCGAGCTCACAAGTTTTCACCGACACGGTCCCATCAGTTAAGTGGGACTCCTGGGTATCTACATGCTTTTGAAAACGAAAGTACATAGCGGCAATTGACCTATATGCAACCATTGACATTTTGAACTTTTTCCGTGTTCTAAGAAAAGAGATTTTAAAATTAGCAAAGACTGTGCCTTGAGATAGTATGAGAAAAAATTAGTGTGATCATTCACTACGGTCGAGGATTAAGTTAATATCCCTACCTTTGAAATGTATGAACACGGAACGCGGCCATCTTCTTTCTGACTGTGTCCACTCTGTTGCACAATATTTACCAAATGGCTCACCGGAAATCCGGGATTAATTACGTTTTTCAAGGTTTATTCCAAATACCCTTATCGAATTTTACGAACCCTCCATTGGAAAGACTAAATTTTTAGTGGAATCATGATCCTTCTCGTGTGATGTGTGGGTAATTTGTCAAGTTAACTACTATTTGACTCTTATGATATGTTCTAAAAGAAGAGTGTTAGACTTAATTTCAATTAGACATAAACAGAATGATTGGGCAATAGAGCAAGCTCTAAATTTATATTGCAGCACTAAAACGAATGAAGCTACTTCATTTTATTTAAGATACCGGCGTTGACATCGTATATATCATACGGAATACGGCTGCTTTTGACGGTATGCTTCTAAATAACAGCTTAAAATTGTGCCATTAGATGGAAGCAAGTTTGCTTTAGGGCTCTAGGGAGAAATTTAGGAGATACATGAAATTATGAGGCAATCAGGATTTTTTAAAGCTTTGCCCAAATAGCTGTTACTTTCTGAATACCCTCATGTGCTTAAGATTAATAGCTCTTTGAAATTTTATTTGACATTGGCTATCAAAACTTCATTTTCTTAAATCCTTTGCCTTTTAAAGATTGAATGACATTTTTTTTAATTTCTGTCCACCATCGTGGAGGAAGCGTACCGAGTGATTCACCGTACTTAATCTCCAATGTTTGTGTCTCAATAATTTATGCTTCAATATCAATAGGTCAATGTATATTATAACTATTTTTGTACAAAATCATGTTTTGTCTCTATAGTCTCATGCTCAACCTTATAGAAGTTCATTTTATCTTGAATTAAAGGATAAAATTAAAAACTTTGCACCTGAAGAAGATGCCGCTGCGTCGAAACTGGTTGTACCTGAAAATAAATTGGTGGAATGTAACAAAGTGTTTCTTTACATTAAAGATAAAATCATATAATTTATGGAACTAAATCCCTCAGGATGTTAATGCCATAAAAAAAGTTCAAAGATTAGAAAAAATATTTGTTTTCCTTAACTCTACCTTGTAACATAAGTGTAAAATATCTTGAAGCTTTGAAAGTCTTGTGTGCTGCAGAGACAATGAATCATTGCAAGGAAGGCGGCTGTTTTATTCTTCTTATTCATGGATTAATTGAGAATATCTCTACTCATCATTTAATCCGATTTTATGAAAATTCCGTGAAATTTTTTAGTACATCTTTTGTGGGGGCAAATTTTTAATTTTGCTTCGCCAGGCTTTTTTTCCGTATCCCGTCCGTGCGTGATTAAGAACCGTCGTATGCTCTTTTTTCCTGCGACCTAGTAGTTACTCTTTTCCAAGGTCAAGATATATATGGGTCGCTTGGCTGTGAATCAAACTCCAGCCCTGCAGAGTTTCCGAAACCGTCTTTGATATTGTCTCTATGCGCAGTGAAAAGCTGTGCTCACAAGATGGGTGATATGCTGGAGGCTGCAGGAAGTGTCAATGGCATTCTAGCATGGCGGGGAAAGAAATGCCCGGGAAGATTTATGCAGCACTTAATTTGACAGGAATATTACGAGTTGTTTGGTTTTAATTGAACGTAGCGGCGTCATTCGATCGATGCCCGTCTTATATTCCTGTAATCGGATATTTGTTCCTTTCTACCACTTCACAACTCAGGCTGTAATGCTGGCACAAATAAAAAAAAAGTTCATAGATTTCCTCTTTGTTTATTAAGCATATGCCAATGTTTCGACTGAAAATTTTAAAAACTGCCTTAAAATGGCAATTGCAAGTGTATGTATCGGCCTAAAAAATTCAGTGCATCACTGACCTGGCCATCACTGACCAAGTGGCGCTAAAGTACATTGCAACTGCGCCACTTGCTGTCGTCGAGGAAAAGAAATATTTTATATTTCTGTAATGCCAGAGTGGGAACGAAAATCGGCCGACAAGTTGGAGAACATTTGTGAGCTTAAGCCCTCGGTTCAGCCTCTATTTTACTTCTACCTCCCACTTACACATCCATACAGCTACTTGGTTATTGGTGGAGCTGACGTTGCGTCTCAATCTAGCCGTAGATTCCGCCAACTCCCACGTTTGTTCCATATTGTCCAAGTTGAAGCAATGATGAAGGTATAATATTTTCATGCGTACGAAGTCAATCCACCTGTCTCAATTATGGGGGATCGTTACCGTGCTGGATTTTGGATGACCAATACAAAGAGACTTTGCTCCTTTTCATAGCCACTGTGAATTTACTTTGGGCTTAATGTGGATCCGTTCGATTGCCAATTTCGCGCGCGGACGAACGGAATTTTACGACGCCTGTCGTGGAGAAAGTGAGTTCGGTGAGTTAGAGAGTGGCCCCTATTTAACCCAGTGAAGGCGGTGGATAAAACCTGGAGGTAATCCCTGGGCGAGTCGTATAAACTTGAGCCATTTGGTGTAAGCGGAGGACATTCCGTAAAAAGGTCACACCCTTGATTTTACGACTGAGGAGTAGCTACAGTTCAAGCTTTAAGGGGGGTCTTTAGGATTTTTCATTAACGAAAGATCGTTTCTAAGTCATCACAAACTTCAAAATGACCGTTATTCTTGCAGTTGATTTCCTTAATCAAAGAAAATTATGTTCATTACGACTGAATGTGTTTTTCAGGTGTAGTTTTGAAGTTGGGATAAAGTATTAGTGGTAAAATATATGCGCCAGTTTTTTGCTCCTATACCTGTATTTCAGGGAGATATGGAGCTAGTCATAAAAATGGCAATGTCCTTCAAGCATAAAGTTCCAATGAGATGGACTTTAATTTAGTTGTCTCCTGTTAGCATCGACCGGCGGAAGTGCTTGATTCGCTTAGGTTATGAGATTTGATGGTATACGCAAATCATTGTGCCATAAGCTGCCAAGGCTTTTGTGTCAAAATAATATCTTTCCAAATGAGAAATATAGTTAGAAAAAAGTAAGTATAGAAGATGGTAGCTGAAAACATTATTCTTCGCGTCCGGCGGAAGAATTATCTCATTGGTTTGAATCGACAAGTGTTCATCCTTGTAATTACATTTCTTTTCTCGTGTAAACTCAATAATTGAAGCAGAGCGTAAAATCATTTCGGCTGCATGTTAAGCCTGTATATTGCGATCGTGTAATGGGTGGAATTATGGAAGTAAATGGGAATCGCTGAGGGAATTGAACAAGTATCGCCTTGGTGATAATCCCGAGCAATATCCATCCGCGGAAATTCTGCAACAGCCGCCTTTCATCGCATTCCTCTCGTCAAACGCTCCGACCCGTCGGAATTCACGCGCGTTCCCGAGGTATTTTAATGGACTCCATGGGTCAATCAGCCGGCGGAGGGGCGGTACATACATTCCTACATGCATAACGTATAGGCGCCTGCGGTGTCTTCCCTTTCTTCCGAATGCGAAACGCGCGGAAAGCTTTTCCGCACCCGTGCCATATTGACGACGGCATCGCTTTACAATCCGCCGCGAGCGACAGGCTTAATGCTCGGGTTAATGGGTTATCGCGGGATGAAGCCGGTGAATGACTCGGGGATTAAATTTTAATTGAGAACGTGCGCCGAAGTGTGGGAGATGCTTTTGAGGGAGCTAAAGGGAGAGGTGAAACATGGGGAAGAGAGTGGGAGGTTACGAGAGAGAACGGTATGAGAACCGCTCAGAAAGTCTTTTATCCGATGCTCCAGCGACGTGCTACCTTGTGCTCGCGATTTTGAAAAAAAAATATAACAGTAAGTCCGCCAGTTTTATTATTTTTTTCCAGCATCTCCTCATGTAATCAGAAAGTTTACCGGAATAATTTTGCGTGGAACGTTTTCATCTTTTTAATCTTGATCCTTTTCGAGCACTTGATCATTCATCCAGACGTTAGAATAAGCGTCGAATTCTGCAGCGCCTTATGCCCCTAGGGAGAGAAATGCATTTTTTAGCGGGGCTCATCCTCTTAATATGCCGACTTAGGATATTTGCGAGCTAATTATTTTTTGCCGCGTTCTCTCGCTATCATGAATCATGCATAAATTTCTAGGGATTATTAAGCTCTTTTTTTCGTTATTTTTGGGTACGATGCGTCCTGTAGGATTATTTTCGTGTGCCCTTTGAATTTTTTAAGAGGTAGTCTTACACTTAGTTTTCTGCCATATACGGGATTGCCTAAAACGAAAACATACGCAGGAAGCAGATTCTTAATTGAACAGCCTAATCGGGTATTTTTCCGTTCCGTAAATGAAAGATTACTTAGCTAATGGCAAACTTATTTTTATGGATTTACTATCTACATCTACTATCTACTGGATATAAAACCTTGGGCCTGATAGGGTATCATTTTCCTTCTTTATTTCATTGAAAAGATCTTTTTATTCGTGTTCAACTTCTAGAAATTTTTCCTTAGAAATGTTTACACCATAGACTCAATGTAGTTTAAAACCACTCGACTTCAAAACCTGCAAGATGGTTTCTATCAATAGCTTTTTCGCGGTCAGTGGTAAAGGATTCTCTTCATCGTAACGCGGCTGTGAATTCATTTTTTCCTTTTCCCTATTTTCGGTTCTAAGAAAATATTTAGGTAGGTTTCGCGGGTTTTAATTTCATTTGTTACACTGTGCATAATTATTTATAGTATAGTGTAGTGTATCTCTTATTGTTAGCTCCAATTTCTCAATTACGTTTGCTCATTGTACTCTCTCCCTCCGTCCGTTGCAATTACCATTAAAGGATAAAGAGTCGGGATCCATTGCAGTCATCCTGGAGTGTCGGTTTTCAAAGCATACCGAGCTTTGTGTACATAACTGAGTAAATGCAATTTCGGAGTGGGAACCAGTGTGTCTGTTTATGAACCTAAAATGTTGGCCCACGCCCACAGTAAAGGCATTGCCGCTTTCAGTGTGACTTGACTCATGCAGAAGAAATTAAAATGATACCCCACCTTTTCGCTCACTTCCTCGGGCTCTTTATCCTTAAATACTCTCTGCGATTTCTTTCACTTGAGCAATGAAATGGAAGGATCAATGGCTCCGTCGTTTTCTAGTTAACCTAAAGTAGACTACTGAGCTAATTATTGAAAATATTTACTCAAGTTACTAATTTCCGTAAGGTTAATCCGTGGCTATATATATTCTATGTTGTTTTCCTTAAGCACTATCTCTGGTGCTATTATAGCCAATCCTAGTACAAAGCAATGACATTAATGTGAAGTAGCTTATAATTATTACGGCTCGGCAGCAATGGTTTATGGAAGGTGTTGACTGCATGATTCTTTGGCACTCATTTTGGGTCATCGTTTGAAGCTTTAAGTGAAAGAAATACATTTTCTCTCTGGACAATATGAGTGAAATTCCACATAGAATAGAAAGCATTTTCATTTATTAGTTATGAATCTGTAGAATTTTTTTGTTTGCTGAAGATTTATCATACTTATATATTTTGAAGTCACACAATCGGCTAAAAAATTTTGAACGTCTAAATGAAAATAATTGACCATACACTCCTAAGGGCCGCAAGGATATTTTGTTTAGACAATATCGTATTATTGCAAATAATGGGAGTACTACATGCTTATTTTATGTAACCGAGTGAGGTAATAGGTTTTCGTAGATTTTAGAGTATAGTTTCCTCTGAGGAAACATTGAGTTCTCATGAGATAGAGAATCATTAGAAAGAACGAATTTGACACTAAAAAACAATTCTAAAATATCATGAAACGCCATTGCTATCCTGAAAAATTTAAATAGCTTTTGGGAGCAGCTCAATGCAATTTTGGTTTCTAACTTTCGAAGACCACGATGAGGGCGAAATTGGTTTTCTACAGCTCTCTGCCAAGTGGAGACTTAGTAAATATCATTTCATTAATAGCATTCCGATAGTCTACTAATCATTTTTTAAAGTGTAATATCAGGTAATATAAAATTGGTTTCCTATGCAACCTCTTTGTCGTCATTCGCATCTCAATTGTGTGAGGTGTACTCAGTGGCGGATAAATACGGGGGGCGCATAGGACCCCCCTTGCTGGGCTGCCCGCATTGTCCAACATTGCAGAACCGCAGTTGTAGCTTCTTTATATAATAAGATACCATTGTATTATATATGTGTAAAATCAGTTTAAATAAAACTCCTAAAATTTTTTTGCATGTAACTTGATTATTTTTTATTACGATAAAATTATTACGATACGATCAAAATATCTTTTGTGCCCCCCTTGATTTTTTTCTGTATCCGTTACAGGGTGCACTCATGTAACATGAATCTATGAGTAGGTAACATTACGGCGCACGCTGTCTGAGGAAATTATGTGAGTTTATCTGCAAGGGAACTCAGCGTATGTCATGCTTAAGCATTCAGCTATTGTGACCGAAGCATAATCATGCATAAATCATGTTCTTGTAATTTTTTATGCGTAGATTTTTTCGTATGCTGTGAAAATGTAGAAACCTGAGGCGAATCGGACGTGAACTCGCGGATTTCCGAGTGAAGAAATACTATAAAGGGATTTCCGATCGTATCGCAGACTTCTAAGGCTACCTTTAGTGAGCATCCAGTGATAGATACCCTT